>NC_086445.1:332834275-333094275 GCF_028390025.1 Pseudophryne corroboree
ATATATATATATATTTATATATATATATACCATGTACATACACATATACACTGTACACACAAACATATGCACAGTTAATACATACATATACACACATACATATACGCTGTACATACACACATACATAGGCACAAACATACATATACACTATACACACATACATATACACTGTACACACACATACATACACCATGTACATACACATATACACTGTACACACACATACATATACGCTGTACATACATACACACATACATACATACATACATACATACACACTGTATATACATACATACATACACACACATACATATACACTGTACATACACACATACATATACACTGTACACACGTATGTATACATTGTACACACATACATATACTCTGTACACACATGCATATACAGTGTACATACACACATACATATACACTGTAAATACATACACACATACGTACATATAAACTGTACATACATACATACATACATACATACATATACACTGTACATACATACACACATACATATACACTATACACCTACATATACACTGTACATACACACATACATATACACTGTACACACATACATATACACTGTACATACATATACACTATACACATACACTGTACATACATACATACATACATACATACATACATATACACTGTACATACAAACTTATATTCACATACATATATACTGTACACACATACATATACCATGTACATACACATATAGACTGTACACACATATACACTGTACATACATACATATACACTATACACACATACATTTACACTGTACATACACACATACATACATATGCACTACATACATACATACATACATACATACATACATATTGTGACAACACAGCCGGCGCGTTGTGCCACACAGTGATAAAAGACACGCAGCTACTTCCCTAGCCCTGGTCTTACCCATGGACTACACTGATTGTTGTTCTGTATTTGGCTATGTACTAGGCAATATTGTATTATATTGTATGATGTTATTGTTACAAGGGTACCGTTATGTTTTTGATGTATATATATATGAATGTATTGGTTATTGTGTTATAGTTTGCAAAATAATGTTCCTCCCATGTGACTGCTCAGATAACCTGTGTGTTTGCTGTTGGGTAGATACAGCCAGTCTCAGATGTCAGGCCATACAACACCCTCATTCTTCCCCACACAATGGATTCCAGGCCACACAATCAGATTAAGTAAGGTTAATTTAGTTAACATCTATTGTGGCCTAGGTGACATGCCTGGGCATGTGAAAGTAGGTTTGCTCTGAAACTGTTCTGGGGGTGTCGCCTTATTGTAGGAAAGACAAAGGTTTTGATAATAGCAAACAGAGGAGTTGAGAGGGATCTGGGAGAGAAGGTCAGAGAGTGGCAGGAGACTGGCTAAGAAGTAATGTTCTGTCAGGAGTTCCAGGAGGGAATTGTCATGTAGAATTGGATCACAGAAGTGTGCTGAGCAGTTTATAACCCATTCTGTTCAATAAACCACTGTTGGTTTTTCATCTACCACCATGACTGAGTGATTTGGAACCCAGTATCCTCACATTTGGCGGCAGCAGTGGGATCACTCAATACACCAGCAGAAAGGAATAAACAACAGCAGGCAATGGATTCTGCCCCGCTATGCTACCGATGCAGCAAGAAGGATCAACTACAGGACCTCGGTCGAACAAGACAGATTGAGTTTAATGCATCGGACACCAGAGCAGTCTTAATGGCAAAGCTAGCTGAATGGGACCAAGAACTCCCTGGGCAGGAGGATGATGAGGACTGCAACCCAGAGCAGGCCGAGGGTCAAGGAACCACTGGAACTGCTACAATGAGCCCTGCACTGGCCGTTGGAAGTACAGATCAGTTGCGGGAGTTGCTGGCAGCACTAGGACAAGGAACATCAGTACTGGGAGCCGCATTGGGGGTGCAGACCAGTATAACCGCCCCGCAGTAGCGGTAAGGCAGACATCCCGGCTGAGGTATAATGAGGTCATACCTTTTGTTGTGGTCAGTTCGGATATTGATACTCATTTGCAGATGTTTGAATCTGTTATGATAATGCATGGAATTGAGGCAGCAGAGTGCCCTCGATATTTGGTACCCAGTCTGAGAGGACGGGCACTGGAGGCATGCCATGCCCTGAGCCCAGAGCAGATCCTGGTATATGAGGAGGTACGGAGTGTGCTGCTTGCCAGATATGCGGTGACCGCTAAATCGTATCGCATAAAGTTCCGGTCTATGGCACGGAAAAGGAGATGCCTCATTTATAGAGTTCAATAACTTGCTGCGGAGGAACTGTGATAAGTGGCTGGCCGTGAAGAAGGCCCTTACTGTAGCAGACATTAAAAATGCTTTTATTTTGCAGTTGCTAAACAAGATGCCTCCAGAGATCAGGGAGTGGGTGGCAGACCGGAAACCTACCACTCCGGAAAAAGCAGCACACCTAGCAGATGAGTTCACAGCTAACAGGCCTCGGTGGAGAGGTGCCAACACAGAGTAGAGGACAACCCTCTGACGGCCCCAGCAGGATCGTGATCTACCATTGCTCCCCCACCGGCCGTCCCCAATACATACCCCAGCTTCCCTAGCCAGAAATTCAAGGTCTCAGGGACCAGCGTCAGCTGCAAGCCGACGCTGCTTCAACTGTGACCAGGTGGGGCATTTACTTCGGGACTGTACACGGGTAAGACGGCAATTCCCAGGTGCCCAATCTGCCATGTCGCAGGTGGCTGTGTGCCACGAATCATTTGGAATGGGGGAGGCGGACTACTTTCCTGATGCGCCAGAGGCGGAGGAAGTAGCATACCAAGTAGAGGTGGTAGCAGCTATTGGGAAATCCACCCCGAATAATATGAAGACCCACCTACAACCTGTAAAAGTTAATGGGAAGGAGCTGCAAGGGTTGAGGGACTCTGGAGCTTCTATCACCCTTATCTGGACAGAATTAATTCCCCTCTGCCAAATACTGAAGAAAAGGAAAGTTAAAATTTCCATGGCAGGAGGGCAGATCACTGTAATACCTATGGCAAGGGTACACCTGGACTGGGGCCTGGACTCTGGAGAGGTAAATGTGGGACTTATGGATGGATTACCCACTCACGTCATTCTGGGCAACAATCTGGGTGCTGGATTGGCTAGTTACTTTGTGGGTGCTATCACCCGAAGCCAAGCACAGGCAATGGAGACAGTGCATGAGGACCCTCTCATGCCAAAACCAGGAGTCTCGGTGGAAGTGACAGCCACAAACCCTGAACCGTTGGCGGTGAGTAACCCTGTACCAGACTTGCCTGACTGTGATGAGAATCTGGGGGAAGTAGATAGGGTAGCCTTTAGGGAAGCCCAACGGACCGACCCCTCCCTAGCTAGCCTCCGCAGGGCAGCGGGACGAACAGATTGGGGGCCTCAGGAGGATCGCATTATGTGGGAGGAGGGGATACTGTACCGGGTGCCAGTAAAAGCAGACCCATTAGAGCCCGTGGTCCTAAGAAATCAGTTGATTGTTCCACAGCAGTACCGTGCCCGGTTGCTGGCCCTTGCCCATGACATTCCCTTAGCAGGCCACTTAGGGGTTCGAAAACCCGTGCCCGGCTGCTGCAACATTTCTTCTGGTCTGGGGTTAACCAGGAGGTAAAACAGTATAGAGAGTCATGTGAGGTCTGCCAACGCCTCGGGGGACCCCCACGCCGGGTTCCCCTACAACCCATGCCTGTCATAAGTGAGCCCTTTAAGAGAGTGACCATGGACATTGTGGGGCCTTTTAAGAAACAGAGCCGAACAGGAAAGAGATACATACTGACTGTAGTTGATTACGTGACTAGATACCCTGAGGCAGTGGCACTGGCATCCATAGATGCTGAATATATCGCCCAGGCTCTTATGGATATTTTTAGTTGCGTAGGATTTCCCCAAGAAGTAGTTACTGATCAGGGTACGCAATTTCAAGGGGAATTGATGCAGACAGTATGGGACAACTTTGGGGTCCATCCCTTACGCACCACCCCTTATCACCCCCAGACTAATGGTCTTTGTGAGAGATTCAATTCGACCCTAAAGCAGTTGCTGTGGGCATTTGCTGAATCGGAGGGGGAGACTGGGAGAAGTCCTTGCAACAGCTATTATTCGCGTTCCGGCGAAGTGCCGCAGGATTCAACCGGATTTTCTCCTTTCGAGTTACTATATGCCCGAAGGGTAAGGGGACTACTTGACCTAGTCAGGGAAAGCTGGGAAGTGTCATTTCAGGAACCTGAGGTTCCCATCTTGGAATATGTAGTCCAAATGAAGGAGAAACTGCACAGGCTGATGCAGCTTGCGCATGACCATACCCTGGGCGCGCAGGAAAGACAGTGCCGGTACTATAACCACAAGCGCAGGACAGGGAACTAGAGGTTGGACAGAAATTGATGGTGCTAGTACCTGCCCGAAAGCATAAGTTACAGGCGACCTGGGCAGGGCCTTATACTGTAGTGGATCGGCAGGACCGTGTAGATTACATTATTGCCCTAGACCAAACAGGGAAGCGGGTGGGTACCTACCACATAAATAGGTTAAAGAAATATGTCACAAGGGAGATAGGGGCGGTGGCAATCTGCTGCCCACCTATGGATTACCCAGAGACTGACAATATCCCCGACATTCTAGCAGCCACCAAGAGGGACCTAGGAGTGGAGGCAGTGCCCATAGGCTCGCAGTTAACCGAAACCCAGGCCCTACAGATGAGGGAGGTATTGGAGGTAGAGAGGCCACAATTCACAAGCAGGCCAGGGCGCACTCATGTAGTTGCCCATCATGTCAACACCGGAGAGGCTCGGCCCACTAGGCAACCCGCTTATCGGGTGAACCCCGGGGTGATTGATATGATCAAAAGGGAGGTCGATGAAATGCTGGTGCTTGGTTTTATTGTACCGTCCGATAGTACCTGGGCCTCCAGCGTAGTCCTAGTACCCAAGAAAGATGGCAGTACCCGCTTCTGCGTGGACTATAGGAGGCTGAACGAGGTGACAGTGACAGACGCATACCCCATGCCCCGGGTAGATGAGCTGTTAGACAAGTTGGGAATGGCATGCTATGTATCCACTCTGGATCTTAGCAAAGGATACTTGTGGTCATTCCGAGTTGTTCGCTCGGTAATTTTCTTCGCATCGCAGCGATTTTCCGCTTATTGCGCATGCGCAATGTTCGCACTGCGACTGCGCCAAGTAAATTTGCTATGAAGATTGGTATTTTACTCACGGCATTATGAGGTTTTTTCTTCGTACTGGAGATCGGAGTGTGATTGACAGGAAGTGGGTGTTTCTGGGCGGAAACTGGCCGTTTTATAGGAGTGTGTGAAGAAACGCTACCGTTTCTGGGAAAAATGCGGGAGTGGCTAGAGAAAGGGAGGAGTGTCTGGGCGAACGCTGGGTGTGTTTGTGACGTCAAACCAGGAACGACAAGCACTGAACTGATCGCACTGGAAGAGTAAGTCTCGAGCTACTCAGAAACTGCAAAGAAATTTCTATTCGCAATTTTGAGAACCTTTCATTCGCAATTTTGATAAGCTAAGATTCACTCCCAGTAGGCGGCGGCTTAGCGTGTGCAATGCTGCTAAAAGCAGCTTGCGAGCGAACAACTCGGAATCACCCCCACTGGCAGGTACCCCTTACCAGGGAGGCACAGGAGATGTCTGCATTCAGCACCCCATTTGGGCTCTTTGAATTTACTGCCATGCCCTTTGGGATGAAGAATGCCCCAGCCACCTTTCAGCGTACCATAGATCATCTACTGACAGGGTGTCAGGACTTTGCCCAGGCATACCTTGATGACATAGCCATTTTTAGTCAGACATGGTAGGAGCATCTGCAGCATGTGGCCCAGGTGTTGGCGCGGATCAGCAAGGAAGGGTTAACAATCAGACCTGACAAATGTCAGATGGGGATGGCAGAGGTGTTGTATCTCGGCATAGGGTTGGTGGAGGCCATATTCGTCCGGAGCCAGCAAAAATTGAGGCCATCCTGAAATGGCCTCGGCCCACTAACCAAAAACAGGTACGTGCCTTCCTTGGAACAGCAGGGAACTACCGTAAATTTGTGCCACAGTACAGCACCATTGCCAAACCCCTGACTGACCTAACGACAAAAAAGTACACCCGACAAATTGACTGGAGCCCAGAGTGAGAGCAGGCTTTTTCCCAGCTGAAGGACATTTTGTCCCAATCCCCAGTGTTAGCAGCCCCTGACTTCCACCGGCGGTTCATTGTGCAAACAGATGACTCGGGTTGTGGAATAGGAGCTGTGTTGAGCCAAGTAGGGGAGGATGGTTGTGAACACCCAGTTGCCTTTCTCTCCCGAAAATTTATGGACCGTGAGATAGCCTATGCCACTATTGAAAAGGAGTGCCTGGCCATAGTCTGGGCACTCAAGAAATTGCAGGCATATGTGTACGGGCGCAAGTTCTCAGTGGTAACAGACCACAGTCCCCTTAGTTGGTTACAGCGCACTGCCGGAGACAATGGACGACTGCTGAGATGGAGCTTAGCCCTACAACTATACAATTTCTCTATCTCTCACAAAAAGGGCAGAGATCATGGGAACGCAGATGGCCTGTCCCGTCAGCAGGAACCAGACACAGCGCCGAGCAAGCCCAGGAGATCCCTCGCTACCAATACCCAGGGTACAGGAGAATACCATTACTCTCAGCAAGCTTAAGCCACCCAAGACACCGGGCTTGGAAGTAGAGGGAGGAAATGTGACAACACAGCCGGCACATTGTGTCACACAGTGGTAAAAGACACGCAGCTACTTCCCTAGCCCTGGTCTTACCCATGGACTACACTAATTGTTGATCTGTATTTGGCTATGTAATAGGCAATATTGTATTATATTGTATGATGTTATTGTTACAAGGGTACCGTTATGTTTTCGATGTATATATATGAATGTATTGGTTATTGTGTTATAGTTTGTAAAATAATGTTCCTCCCATGTGACTGCTCAGATAACCTGTGTGTTTGCTGTTGGGTAGATACAGCCAGTCTCAGATGTCAGGCCATACAACCCCCTCATTCTACCCCACACAATGGATTCCAGGCCACACAATCAGATTAAGTAAGGTTAATTTAGTTAACATCTATTGTGGCCTAGGGGACATGCCTGGGCATGTGAAAGTAGGTTTGCTCTGAAACTGTTCTGGGGGTGTCGCCTTATTGTAGGAAAGACAAAGGTTTTGATAATAGCAAACAGGGGAGTTGAGAGGGATCTGGGAGAGAAGATCAGAGAGTGGCAGGAGACTGGCTAAGAAGTAATGTTCTGTCAGGAGTTCCAGGAGGGAATTGTCGTGTAGAATTGGATCACAGAAGTGTGCTGAGCTGTTTATAACCCATTCTGTTCAATAAACCACTGTTGGTTTTTCATCTACCACCATGACTGAGTGATTTGGAACCCAGTATCCTCACACATATACACTGTACATACATACACACATACATACATATACACTGTACATATATATATATATATATATATATACACACACCATATATTTATATATATATATATATATATATATATACACATACACACAAGGTAAAGATATATATATATACACTATGCACACATACATATACACTGTACATATATATATATATATATATATATATATATACCATGTACATACACATATTCACTGTACACACAAACATATGCACTGTAAATACATACATATATATATATACACACATTCATATACGCTGCACATACATATACACTGGACAAACATACATATACACTATACACACATACATATACACTGTACACACATACATACATGATGTACATACAGATATACACTGTACATACATACTTACACACATACATACACACTATACACCTACATATACACTGTATATACAAACATATATATATATATATATATATATATATATATATATATATATACACTGTACACACATATGTATATACTGTACATACATATGCACACACACATAAGTACATATAAACTGTACATACATACATACATGCATACATACATATACACTGTACATACATATACACTGTACACCTACATATACACTATACATACACACATACAAATACACTGTACACATATGTATACATTGTACACACACATACATATACACTGTAAAAGCATGCATACACACTGTACATACACACATACATATACACTGTACATACAAACACACATACGTACATATAAACTGTACATACATACATATTCACTGTACATACATAAACACATACATATACAATATACACCTACAAATACACTTTACACACATACATATACACATACATATACACTGTACATACACATACATATACACTGTACATACATATATACTATACACATACATATACACTGTGCACACATATATACATATACACTGAACATACATACTTATACACACATACATATATACTGTACACACATACATATACCATGTACATACACATATAGACTGTACACACATATACACTGTACGTACGTACGTACGTACGTACGTACGTACGTACGTACGTACGTACGTACGTACGTACGTACGTACGTACGTATACACTATACACACATACATATACACTGTACACACATACATACACCATGTACATACACATATACACTGTACGTACACACATACATATACACTATACACCTACATATACACTGTACATACACACACACATATATATATATACTGTACACATATGTATACATTGTACACACATACATATACACTGTACATACACACACATACGTACATATAAACTGTACGTACATACGTACGTACGTACGTACGTACGTACGTACGTACATATACACTGTACATACATATACACTATACACCTATATATACACTGTACATACACACATACATATACACTGTACACACATATGTATACATTGTACACACATACATATACACTGTATACACATGCATATACACTGTACATACATACATATACACTGTACATACATACACACATATGTACATATAAACTGTACACACATACATACATACATACATACATACATATTCACTGTACATACATACACACATACATATACAATATACACCTACATATACAGTGTACACACATACATATACACATACATATACACTGTACATACACATACATATACACTATACACACATACATATACACTTTACACACATATATACATATACACTGTACATACATATACACTATACACACATACATATACACTACATACATACATACATACATATACTCTGTACATACACACATACCTATACACTGTACATACACATGCACACACACACATATATATATATATATATACATACACACACACACACACACTATACACACACACACACACACACATATATATATATATATATATATATATACATACACACAAGGTAAATACACACATACATATACACTATACACACATGCATTTACACTGTATATATATATATATATATATATATATAATGGAGAATAGCGCCAAGGCTAATTCTAAATGACACACAAGATGAACTATAATGAATGTGCTTAAGTGAAAAAAAAATATTTGTAGTTAAGTAGGAAATATTTTGACACCCCCCATGAATTGATGGGTGGCAGCTCGTGCCCAGTATATGGATAAAATATTAAAAATGAAGTGCAGAAGAGCGCCTACTGGTGTTTAAAAATTATAAGATCATGGATTTCTATGTAACCAATACACCATGTGAAAAAGTGCAAAGTGCAAATTTTTCAAAAAGGATCGACTTAGCTTCCTTGGGAAACTGCTTCAGTCTGATGACACTTTTGAAACATGTAAAACAGAAATAAAAGCCAACAGAAATAATTATACAGTACACACTATGTTGGCTTTTATTTCTGTTTTACATGTTTCAAAAGTGTCATCAGACTGAAGCAGTTTCCCAAGGAAGCTAAGTCGATCCTTTTTGAAAAATTAGCACTTGGCACTTTTTCACATGGTGAATTAGTTACATAGAAATCCATGATCTTATAATTTTTAAACACCATTAGGCGCTCTTCTGCACTTCATTTTCTATATATATATATATATATATATATATATATACACCATGTACATACACATATACACTATTCACACAAACATATGCACTGTAAACACATACATATACACACATACATATATGCTGTACATACACACATACATATACACTGGATAAAACATACATATACACTATACACACATACATATACACTGTACACACATACATACAACATGTACATACACATATACACTGTACATACATACAAATACACTGTACATACATACACACATACATATACACTTTACACACATATGTATACATTGTACACACATACATATACACTGTACACACATGCATATACACTGTACATACACACCTGCATATACACTGCACATACATACACACATACGTACATATAAACTGTACATACATACATACATACATGTACACTGTAAATACATACACACATACATATACACTGTACACACATACATATACACATACATATACACTGTACATGCATATACACTATACACACATACATATACACTTTACACACATACATATACCATGTACATACACATATACACTGTACACACATACATATACACTGTACATACACACATACATATACATTGTACATACATACACACATACATATAGATTATACACACATACATATACACTGTACGTACGTACGTACGTACGTACGTACGTACGTACGTACGTACGTACGTACGTATACACTATGCACACACATATACACTGTACACACATACATATACCAAATACATACACATATACACTGTACACACATACATATACACTGTACATACACACATACATATACATTGTACATACACACATACATACATATTAACTTTGAAGATATCGGGATCCAAATCACTCAAGCTTGGTGGTAGATGAAAACCCAACTGTGGTTTATTGACAGAATAGGTTATAACACAGTTCAGCACACTTCTGTAATCCAATTCTACATGACAATTCCCTCTTGGAACTCCTGACAGAACATTACTTCTTAGTGTTACGCACACCAGTGCTAACAGGAGTATACCGGTGTATGAACAGAGAGGGAAGCGAAGCAAATGAACTCACAGACAGTTTAACATAACATACACAGGAGGTGATGGAATAACTAATAAACACGAAGTGAACGGAGAAGCCCAAAGGCTCAGGAATTGGGTGTCTCCCTAGTGTCAGGAATGCTCAGATGGAATAGAGCGGACAATGAAGCGATGTGTAGTGATTTAACATGTGGAGCACCTGAAATGATGTTGCTAAGAGCAACAGAAAAAACCCCAAAGGGTTACCAACGGGTGTGGGAATAAACTCCTTGGTCAGAGATAGAAATATAGACACAAGGAGAGTATCCACAATCCTAACCCCCACTTGCAGGGCACAGGTTCAGCTTACTGCCACTAAACTGACACCTGGACGCCCTGCACAGTGAGGGAGGATTAAGCAAGCAGGTCTGAGAGTACAGCCGCAAACCTGCTGGGTTCACAGAATAGCAAAATAACCCCAGCAGGTCAAACAACTGACTCCAGTCTTACTGCTAGGTCCGGATTGGCAGAATGAAGTACCGAATCCCAAGGCCTATTCGCAGTAAGCAACAAGTAAATACAAAGTCACACAGTACTAGCTAACTCTCTGGAACTGACTAACAAACAAAGATTCAGCAGCATTTGCCTAGCCTGAGAGGATGGTTTATATAGCAGGTGCTGTCCACGCCCCACTCAGACCTCACAGACTGTGAGCACAAAACCAGCGCCGGATTCCCTGCCGTGCACAGAGCCTGTAACCACTACACAGTAAAAACCCGGACCGGAGTATCAGCTGCGCTCAGGTTACTTCGCTAACACTTGCCTCCCGGTTGCCATGGCGACGTGGCAGCACAGAGCAGGAGATCCTAACAGTACCCCCCCCCCCTCTGACGAGGGGTCAAAGAACCCCTACCACCGGGTTTATCGGGGAACTGCGAGAAGAAAGAGCGTATCAGTCTGGGGGCATGAAGATCACATCTGCGCACCCACGACCGCTCCTACGGGCCATACCCCTTCCAGTGCACCAAAAATGACAGCCGACCCCGAACCATCTTGGAGTCAAGAACCCTTTCAACCACAAACTCCCTCTGACCCCGTATCAAAAGAGGAGAATTTCTTCCACTGGAAGAAGGATTACTAACCGCCAGTTTTAAAAGGGAACAATGAAATGTTTTATTGATACCCAATGAACGGGGCAGATCTAACTGAAATACCACCGGATTGATAACCCTGGTGATCTTACAAGGGCCGATGAACCGGGGGCCAAACTTATGAGATGGCTGTCTCAACTTCAAATTCTTGGTGGACAACCAGACAAAGTCTTCTAATTTGAAGCTGCAGGGTCTTCTCCGCTTATCAAAACCCCTTTTGGTCACTAATGACACAGACACAAGGGCTTTCTTCACTTTCCTCCAAATACCCCTAAGGACCGAAACAACAGAGGAACCACCAGACGTGGAATCCAGGGGGTCAAAAGAATTGGCCTTAGGATGATGCCCATACACACAAAGGAAGGGAGAGATCCCTGTAGCAGAGTGAGCCGCGTTGTTATAGGCAAACTCCGCCATGGACAGATGAGCAACCCAGTCAGTATGACACTTGGAGACATAACACCTGAGGAACTGCTCCAAGGACTGGTTCACCTTCTCAGTCTGCCCATTAGACTGTGGATGGTAGCCTGACGACAAGCTCACAGAAATCTGGAGATCAGAACAAAATGCCCTCCAGAATTTGGCCACAAACTGGGATCCACGGTCAGAGACCACATCAAGTGGCAACCCGTGGAGGCGCACAACATGCTGCATAAATAACTCAGACAGGCGTCTGGCCGATGGCAACCCAACCAGTGGAACGAAATGCGCCATCTTCGAAAACCTGTCAACGACAACCCAAATGGCTGTCATCCCCGAGGATTTGGGCAAGTCCACCACAAAATCCATGGAAATGTGGGTCCATGGCTTAGACGGAATAGAGAGTGGATGTAATGGGCCGACAGGAACCCCTCTTGGAGTTTTATTTCGGGCACAAACGTCACATGCCCGAACCCACTGATCCACATCCCTAGCCACCGAGGGCCACCACACCGCCCTAGACAGCAACTCCTGGGTTCTGGCAATACCCGGATGCCCTGCCGACCTCTTGGCATGGAATTCCAGGAACACTCGCTGTCTTAACCTAGGAGGTACAAACAAGAGACCTACCGGAAGGTCTGGAGGAGCCTGCTCCTGTGCTCTAAGGACTAATGACAAGAGGTCCTGGGTAATGCCCACTTTAATACATGATGGGGACACAATGGGCAATGGCTCCTCGGTGGTCTCTTGAACTGGAGCAAAACTCCGCGAGAGCGCATCAGCCTTGATGTTTTTTGACCCAGGGCGATATGTTATCAAAAAATTAAAGCGAGCAAAAAACAAAGCCCATCGTGCCTGCCTGGCATTGAGCCGCTTCGCTGACTCTAAATATGCCAGATTCTTATGGTTGGTGAGAATTGAGACCACAAACTTAGCCCCCTCAAGCCAGTGTCTCCACTCCCCAAGTGCATCCTTTATAGCCAACAATTCCCGGTTACCCACATCATAATTTATCTCGGCAGACGAAAATTTACAGGAAAAGTAAGCACAGGGATGAAGGCGATTATCAGACACCCCCATCTGAGAGAGCACTGCCCCAATACCTATCTCAGAGGCATCCACTTCTACCACAAAAGGACGCTCTGGATCTGGGTGTCGCAGCACCTTGGCCGAGACAAATGCCCTTTTGAGACGGGCAAAGGCCGCTTTGGCCTCACAAGACCAGTGAGCAACATCCGCCCCTTTCTTAGTGAGTGCCACCAAGGGGGCCACTATAGACGAAAATCCAGCGATAAACCGTCTATAAAAATTTGCAAAGCCCAGAAAACGCTGAAGCTCCTTCAAACTAGTGGGCTGCACCCAATCCAGGACTGCCTGTACCTTAGAACCCTCCATTTGGAAACCTTCTGAGGAGATAATATACCCTAGAAATGCGATTTGCTGGACTTCAAACTCGCACTTCTCCAGCTTCGCCCCAAGCTGGTGGTCTCTGAGTTTCTGGAGGACTAAGCGTACATGCTTCCGATGTTCCTCCAGGGAATGAGAGAAGATTAGGATGTAATCTAGATAAACAACTAAGAATCTATCCAAATATTCCCTGAGCACATCGTTCATGAATTCCTGGAAGACTGCCGGGGCATTAGAGAGCCCAAAAGGCATCACCAAATATTCATAATGCCCTGAGTGGGTATTAAAGGCAGTCTTCCATTCATCCCCCTCTCTTATTCGGATTAGGTTGTAAGCACCGCGTAGGTCAATCTTAGAAAAAATGGTGGCAGTACGAAGCTGGTCAAACAAAACCGAAATGAGAGGCAGTGGGTACGAGTTTTTAATCGTGATATGGTTCAATTCCCTGAAGTCGATGCAGGGTCGCAACGAACCGTCCTTTTTACCCACGAAAAAGAACCCCGACCCAACTGGGGACTGTGAGGGTCTGATAAATCCCTTAGCCAAGTTCTCCTGAATGTACTCTGCCATAGCCTGAGTCTCAGGACGTGACAGGGAGTACAACCTGCTCTTGGGAAGCTTAGCATCTGGCAACAAATCAATGGCACAGTCATAGGGGCGATGGGGAGGTAGTACCTCCGCAACTTTTTTGGAGAACACATCCGCAAAATCTGCATAACATCCTGGCAATCCTGGCAAACTTAGCTGCGAAAGCCTGACTGGAAGGTTTAAGAAACTCCTGAAACAATCACTACCCCAACTAAGAATCCCCCCAGAGACCCAGTCAAATTGAGGGTTATGGGCCCTTAACCAGGGTAACCCCAAAACCAATGGGGCAAAAGAACAGACAGTCACATAAAAAGACAATTTTTCAGAGTGTGTGGCTCCAATAAACAAAGAAATCTGGCTAGTGCAAGAGGTAATTTTACCTTGGGATAATGGTTCCCCGTTTAACCCACAGATCTCAATATCTGATGCCAAAGGTACTGAGGGAACAGAGTGTTCCAGGGCGAATTGACGGTCCATGAAAACCCCATCGGCCCCACTGTCAACAAAGGCCTCAGTCTTGACAGTTTGACAGAGGATCTCCAAAGTCACCGGAATGAGAAAAGTCTTTTTAGGAAATTCTGACTTCTGGCCTGACAGGATATTTCCCATCACCCTCAGGCCCTGAAGTTTTCCGGTTTTTCTGGGCATGATACTACAACATGACTTTTATTCCCACAGTACAAACACAAACCCTGCTGTCTCCTCCGCGTCTTCTCACGCGAGGAGAGGCGGGTAGCCCCAATCTGCATAGGCTCCTCGGAATATTCCTCAGAGTCTGAGGTTCCCTTGGGAAAAAAGGAAACTGCGGTCTCCCTTTCAAGCCTACGCTCTCTCAGCCGTCTATCCACCCGGATGGATAACTGCATGAGCTGATCTAAGCTATCAGGCGAGGGATATTGTACCAGTTGGTCCTTTATCTGGTCAGAAAGGCCCCTTCGGTACTGGTTTCTCAGGGCTGGGTCATTCCACTGGGTATCATGAGCCAACCTCCGAAACTCCGTACTATAAACCTCAGCTGGCCGTCGCCCTTGCTTAAGAACCGTAATCTGAGCCTCGGCTGAAGCCATCTTGTCAGGGTCATCATACAAAATGCCCAGTGCCGTAAAAAAAGCATCAACACTTTTAAGCGACGGACAGTCAGGCTGTAACCCATATGCCCAGACCTGTGGGTCTCCTTGTAGCAAGGAAATCACCATGCCCACCCGCTGAATCTCCGACCCAGAAGACTGGGGCCTAAGCCTGAAATATAGCTTACAGCTCTCCTTGAAACAAAAGAACTGCGAGCGATCTCCAGAAAAACGATCCGGGAGATTTACTTTCGGCTCCTTAACCCCTGAACTTGCCGCTGCTGCTGCGGGAGCTCTGCTAGCGGCCTGCGGGGTGTTCATTTTAATGGACATCTCATTAAATTGTCGAGTCAGGACCTGCACCTGATCGACCACCTGTTGTAAAGTATTTTGAGGGGTATGCTCCATATTGCCACAAAATTTCAACAGGAGTAGGGCTGCTGAATATGTTACGCACACCAGTGCTAACAGGAGTATACCGGTGTATGAACAGAGAGGGAAGCGAAGCAAATGAACTCACAGACAGTATAACATAACATACACAGGAGGTGATGGAATAACTAATAAACACAAAGTGAACGGAGAAGCCCAAAGGCTCAGGAATTGGGTGTCTCCCTAGTGTCAGGAATGCTCAGATGGAATAGAGCGGACAATGAAGCGATGTGTAGTGATTTAACATGTGGTGCACCTGAAATGATGTTGCTAAGAGCAACAGAAAAACCCCCAAAGGGTTACCAACGGGTGTGGGAATAAACTCCTTGGTCAGAGATAGAAATATAGACACAAGGAGAGTATCCACAATCCTAACCCCCACTTGCAGGGCACAGGTTCAGCTTACTGCCACTAAACTGACACCTGGATGCCCTGCACAGTGAGGGAGGATTAAGCAAGCAGGTCTGAGAGTACAGCCGCAAACCTGCTGGGTTCACAGAATAGCAAAATAACCCCAGCAGGTCAAACAACTGACTCCAGTCTTACTGCTAGGTCCGGATTGGCAGAATGAAGTACCGAATCCCAAGGCCTATTCGCAGTAAGCAACAAGTAAATACAAAGTCACACAGTACTAGCTAACTCTCTGGAACTGACTAACAAACAAAGATTCAGCAGCATTTGCCTAGCCTGAGAGGATGGTTTATATAGCAGGTGCTGTCCACGCCCCACTCAGACCTCACAGACTGTGAGCACAAAACCAGTGCCGGAATCCCTGCCGTGCACAGAGCCTGTAACCACTACACAGTAAAAACCCGGACCGGAGTATCAGCTGCGCTCAGGTTACTTCGCTAACACTTGCCTCCCAGTTGCCATGGCGACGTGGCAGCACAGAGCAGGAGATCCTAACACTTAGTCAGTCACCTTCAACATTCTTCCTTACCACAGCTCACACTCTCTCTGTCCCTCAGTCGAGGTCACTCACCTTGTTCCACCCCCTCACCCCCCATCTATGCCTCACACAAGCAGGTCAGTTAGGAGGTAACAGAGGAGTGGATATGAGGTGTCTGGGTTCCTGCACACAATGGGGTGTACATGATCAGATTATCGCAGGCATATACATAACCTGTTTACAGTTTAACCTGCTCATCTTACTCCCATCTGATTGTGCAGCTAGGGGACTTAAATTACAATGGACTTACTTAACTATATTAAACAACTCTGGCCTCCACTTATCCTTTTAACAGTTACATTGCACACAATATAACTAAATAACCTACATATTCCTATTATAGCAGATAAACATAACTGTACACTGTAACAATAACATCATACAATATAATACAATATTGCCTAGTATATTTCCAAATACAGATTGGCAATTAGTGTATTCCATGGGATTGGACAAGGGCTAGGAAGTAATTGTGTGTCTTTTACCACTGTGCGACACAACACGCCAGCTGTGTCATTACATTTCCTCCCTCTACTTCCTAGCCCTGTGTCCTGGGTGGCTTAAGCTTGCTAAGAGTAATGGTATTCTCCTGTACCCTGCATATTGGTAGCGAGGGGTCTCCTGGGTCTGGTTCCTGCTGATGAGACAGGCCATCTGTGTTCCCATGATCTCTGCCCTTTTTGTGAGAGATAGAGAAATTGTATAGTTGTAGGGCTAAGCTCCATCTCAGCAGCCGTCCATTGTCTCCGGCAGTGCTCTGTAACCAACTAAGGGGACTGTGGTCTGTTACCACTGAGAATTTGCGTCCGTACACATAAGGCTGCAATTTCTTGAGTGCCAAGACTATGGCCAGGCACTCCTTTTGAATAGTGGCATAGGCTATCTCACGGTCCACCAGTTTTCTGGAGAGAAAGGCAACTGGGTGTTCACAACCATCCTCCCCTACTTGGCTCAACACAGCTCCTATTCCACAACCCAAGGCATCAGTTTGCACAATGAACCGACGGCGGAATTAGGGGGCTGCTAACACTGGGGATCGGGACAAAATGTCTTTCAGCTGGGAAAAAGCCTGCTCACACTCCGGGCCTCAGTCAATTTGTCAGGTGTATTTTTTTGTCTTAACTCAGTCAGGGGTTTGGCAATGGTGCTGTACTGGGGCACAAATTTACGGTAGTACCCAGATGTTCCAAGGAAGGCACTTACCTGTTTTTGGTTAGTGGGGCGAGGCCATTTCAGGATGGCCTCAATTTTTGCTGGCTCTGGCTGAATATGGCCTCCACCAACCCTATGCCCGAGGTACAACATCTCTGCCATCCCCATCTGACATTTGTAAGGTCTAATTGTTAACCCTGCCTTGCTGATCCATGCCAACACCTGGGCCACATGCTGCAGATGCTCCTCCGATGTCTGACTAAAAATGGCTATGTCATCAAGGTATGCCTGGGCAAAATCATGACACCCTGTCAGTAGGTGATGGTACGCTGAAAGGTGGCTGGGGCATTCTTCATCCCAAAGGGCATGGCAGTAAATTCAAAGAGCCCAAATGGGGTGCTGAATGCAGACCTCTCCTGTGCCTCCCTGGTAAGGGGTACCTGCCAGTATCCTTTGCTAAGATCCAGAGTGGATACATAGCGAGCCATCCCCAACCTGTCTAACAGCTCATCTACCCGGGGCATGGGGTATGCGTCTGTCACTGTCACCTCGTTCAGCCTCCTATAGTCCACGCAGAAGCGGGTACTGCCATCCTTCTTGGGCACAAGGACTACACTAGCGGCCCATGGGCTATGGGATGGTACAATAACACCAAGCACCAGCATTTCATCGACCCCCCATTTGATCATATCACTCACCTCAGGGTTCACTCAATAAGCGGATTGCCTAGTGGGCCGAGCCTCTTGTGTTGACATGATGGGCCACTACATAAATGCGCCCTGGCCTGCTCGTAAATTGTGGCCTCTCTACCTCCAATACCTCCCTCATCTGTTTGGCCTTGGTTTAAGTTAACTGTGAGCCTATGGGCACCGCCTTAACTCCCAGGTCCCCCTTTGTGGCTGCTAGAATGTCAGGGATGGGGTCAGTCTCTGTGTCATCCATTGGTGGGCAGCAGATTGCCATCGCCCCTATATCCCTGGTGACATATTTCTTTAACCTATTTATGTGGTGGGTACCCACCCGCTTCCCTGTTGGGTCTAGGGCAATAATGTAATCTACCTGGCCTTGCCAATACACTACAGTATAAGGCCCTGCCAATGTCACCTGTAACTTATGCTTTTGGGTGGATACTAGCACCATCACTTTCTGTCCAACCTCTAGCTCCCTTTCCTGCACTCATTGGTTATAGTACCAGCATTGTCTTCCCTGCGTGCCCAGGGTGTGGTCATGCGCAAGCTGCATCAGCCTCTGCAGTTTCTCTTTCATTTGGACTACATATTACAAGATGGGAACCTCAGGTTCCTGGAATGACCCTTCCCAGCTTTCCCTGACTATGTCAAGTGGTCCCCTTACCTTTCGGGCATACAGTAACTCAAAAGGAGAAAATCTGGTTGATTCCTGCGGCACTTTGAGGTATGCGAATAATAGCTGCTGCAAGGACTTCACCCAGTCTCCCCCTCCGATTAAGCAAATGAACACAGCTACTGTAAAATAAAGTATCTCCCAGCGCTTATGTTTCTCAAGTGTATCAATATATTTCCTACTGTAGTAATCAAAGTATGCAAATATATAAATAAATACAATAAAAATGATTTTATAAAAATTATATTTTCTTTATTCAAAATATGGTGTTTACAACACATAAAAGGGGAATTTATCTACCACTACTGTTCAATTAAAATCAATATAATTGTGACCCTAATACCGGTATACTTTAGACAAAAAACAAACCAACATAAAACATATACTAATGGTGCTTATTTCAGCGGCTTACTTAAAAAAGTCCACAGTTACAATTTCCAAGCATGTTTTCATTCCTAGCTGGAGAATTGAATTTTTACTGGGGAAATATAATCTGTGTTTCCAGAAAGAAGGCTGTGCCCAACTGGATCAAATGGCTTTGCTCACCGCAGCAGTTAGTCCTTAACTCACATCAGTATCTTTCTATGGTTAAATCAGCATTCTTAGCTGGGAATGTGTCATGTGTAGACTTACTTAAATGCCACAGGTCCAGAAAGGTATTGAATGCCACAGGTCCAGAAAGGTGCCGGGATTCTACAGGTCTAACAATTGCGTGGTTTGCAGAAAAACGAAAAATTTATCAACGAAACCAATAGTGAAATACAAATATAACAGTACAGGAAAAGAATATAAAATAAAGGATAACATCACCTGCAATTCGAAGGGGGTGATTTGTTTGATCACCTGCCCCTGCGGGCTTCAATATGTAGGGAAGACCTATCGGTGCCTTCAAACTCGAATTAATGAGCATCTAAATAATATCAGGACTAAGAAGGACAATCATAGTATTCCAGAACACTTCCTTAAAGTCCATGACAGCAATCCTGCAGTCCTGGAATTTATTGGTATTAAACTAATACAGAAATCATGGAGAGGGGGGGATTGGGATAGTGCACTCCTTAAGGAAGAGGCAAGAACTATTTTTGAACTGGGGACGCTTATACCTAAGGGATTAAACATAGATTGGGAACTCTATCCGTTTCTAAAAGAATAGGATATAATAGTATAAGATTAGATATAATGGGGATGGGGTGGTAGTTATGTATGTTTAACTCTACCCGTAGGCACTGTTTTATATATGTCAATTGTATGTTATTTTTTATTGATACATTGGCTCTCTCCACCGTTGTTAAATATTTCTGAAATTCAGCGCAGCCGATCCTTCCTTTTTTTTGTTCATTTCTATCACACTATAACACATATAGTTGTCGGGCTAGCGCAGGATTTCAGAAATAACTTTGAATTTACATACATCCTCTGCTGAGGTGCTTTTTCAGCAGTTAATAATTCTGGTTTTGTTTTTGCTATTAAAAATAATGATTCTCATTTAAAATTCAACTAATCACATGGATAGCAGCATACAAATTAGCAGCATGAATGAAGCAGCATATAGAAGACAATGGTCACATTGAGTCCCGTTCTTCACATGGGTAACAATGAACACATGAGCAGCATTAATTTGAGCAGCACAAAAGTGTGGACTGATAAATAGAGGAGCAGTGGGGAATTACCAGAGATATAGAACTGTTGTCACAGTTCAAAGCCAGCTTGCGGGTTTTTTTGGTACAGGGAAACCCGGGAATCCCCTGCGCCACGATGTACCGGGATGGTCAGTCTGCCGTTGCTCCTCCGCTCTCAGCCCCTACGTCCACCAACGCGTTTCTACCTCCTGCCGAGGTCTTTGTCAAGGTGCAAAGTGATTGTGTGTGCAGTTGGTGTCAGTCCATTTAAACCAGTTACAACCAATCCATGAGCAGTGGCCACAGCTGGACCCTATACAATTAATTCCTAACAAAGTCCCATGGTCCTTTGCCAGTCACTGCTCTTTCCTGTTACTTTGTGTCGTCATGGCAACCACCATATACTTCCGGTTGCGAGTGAGTCTGATGTTAGAAACTAGAGTTGGTGTTCCTTTTATTACTGTGTCCTTGCTATATAAAGCGAAGGTGCAAGTCCACCCAGTGTTTAGGATAGTATCCCTGAGGCCAACTTGTTTAACACATACTGGATCACTGTTCTCGCCGCCGGACGCCGTTACATCACTTCCGGTCTGCGGTTCTTGTGTGGATTCAGTTCTCGTCCTCTGGATAGCGTAACGTCACTTACGGTGATGATAGTAAATAGCAACAGCATATTCTGCACATTGCATACCATGTAAAATCGAAATTGAATAAAAAGAGACAATAAATAAAATGTCAATAGGTTTCAACCAATTATTTAGTCAATAGGATAAAATTACTAAAGTAATAAAAAAACAATCTCAGAAGTATGTGGTACCTACACGTAATAATACAATAAAAACAATCACATAATAAAAACCACTCTGAAGTGAATGGTAATGGGAAATGGATGATATTATGACAGAGAAAAGGGAAATTAAGAAAAAAGTGTACTATGTAAGTTCCTATAAGAACCACTTAATTTCAAAATCGCTGTTCAAACCTTCTGGTTTCAGCGTCCCTAACTCGTATATCATCTTCATTTCTGCTTTAGCCAACTGGGTTGCCACATCCTTACGCCTCCAATCCCCTTTGATGTGTCTTAGCCCGCAAAACTGTTTAATTGAGCTACACTTACTTTGATGTGACACGCAAAAGTGTTCAGATAGGGCATGTGTGGTAAGGGATTTCCTAATATTTCTGAGATGTTCCCCCAGTCTTGTTTTCAGGGGTCGGGAGGTTCTCTATGTACCAAAAACCACAATCGCATTCTATTGCATAGACAACGTTACTGGTATTACAGGTGATGAAGTCTGGTATCTTGAATTTAATTTTGTCGATGGTTACCTCTGTGACCTTACTGCCAGACCCTTTGATACCCCTGCACCCCAGACAGCTGCCGCATCAGAAAAAAACCTTTGGACTTGATGGTGTTCATCCTTTTCACACCTGGCTGTGTGATTTTTACCAAACTCGTCTTGATGTTCGGCGCCCTTTTAAAAATGCATTTAGGCCTTGCTGGTAGAAGACTACCTATCACCGGGTCTTTTTTTAGGATTTTCCAATGTCTATGGAGGGAACTATCCATAGTCTTATATTGGCTGCTGAATTAAGTTATAAATGACCAATCATAATTTCTGGTGTCGGTTTTCCTCTACTTAATGGCTAGTAGATCTTTTCTGTCTATATTGGATGCCCTTGTCAGTGAGCTGTTGACCTTTTCGATGTTATACCCCGATATTCTGAATTTATTCTGTAGCTCCTTTGCTTGCTCTACAAATACTTCATGTTTGTTGCAATTCCATCTTAAGCGCTTAAATTGGCCTACTGGGATCGAGTTCAGCCAGTTCGGATGGTGACAGCTTGTCGCATTTATGTACATTCCCGAGTCCATCGGTTTAGTAAAATTCATAGTCTTTAGGCCATTTTCGTCCACTGACATTGTGATGTCAAGAAAGTTTATAGATCGGCTGCTGCTCTCAAATGAAAACTGGATGTTTTTGGTATTTGTGTTCAGGTATCTGAAGAAGTAATTGAGGTCTTCCTCACCACCCTTCCAAATAAAGAATACATCGTCGATGTACCTCTTCCAGGTCACCAGGTTTGCCCCAAAGGGACAGTGGTTCCATATTGTTTCCTCTTCCCACTGTCCCATGAATATGTTGGCATAGCTTGGGGCGAACCCGGTGCCCATTGCTGTTCCAACTTTCTGCAAGTAAAATGTATTGTTAAAAGAAAAATAGTTATTTTCTAAAATGAACTTGACCCCATCTTTTATGAGATCTTTAAGGTCTGTCATCATAGTACTATTCTCCAGCGCTTGATTCAAAGCAGCTAGGCCGTCTTCGTGGTTAATGAAGGTGTACAGCGATCTTACATCCGCTGCCACCATTATATAGCCCTCTTCCCATTCCAAACTCTCTATTATTCGTAAAAAGTCGGTGGTGTCTTTCAAGTGGGATGGATATTTCGATACAAGCGGCTGGAGATGGAAATCTAGATACTCCGACAGGTTTGATGTAACCGAATCAATACCGGATACAATCGGTCGGCCAGGTGGCTTGACCGGATCTTTGTGTACAGTGGCGGTTCTTGCCACGGGCAAGCAGTACTTTTGCCCGGGGCGCCGCCTTCCGGAGGGCGCCGGCGCCATCCGTAGGCCGCCGCACCAGGGCAAGATCTGCCACTGTGCCCCCCGCAGTGCCCAGCTGTGCCCCCCGCTTTGAAGGGAACCAGATGCGTAGCGTCTAGTTTACCTTCATTGAGAGGACCTTAGTTGTGCGGTGCGCGATGACGTCATCGCGCACTGCACAGCAAAGGTCCTCTCCATGAAGGGAAACTAGACGCTACGGTCTGGTTTCCCTTCATGGAGAGGACCTTTGCTGTGCGGTGCGCGATGACGTCATCGCGCACCGCACAGCATAGTGGCACAGACACTAGGGGTCATAATTGACCTCTAGTGTCTATGCTGTTCTATGGGAGAGACGTAAAAACGTCTCTCCCATAGATCGAGGAAAGGAGAGAAGAAGAGCGGCGCCGGCGGAGGAGGTCTGCAGCGGTCTGGATCAGGAACGGGGATGGTAAGTATACTTTTTAAAAAAAAAAAAATTTCAGCGTCGCTACAGGGGCATAAATGGGGGCGTAACTGACCACGCCCCCATTTGAAGCCACGCCCCTATACTTTGCCCGGGGTGCCACAATCCCAAGAACCGGCCCTGTTTGTGTACCTTTGCCAAAGTATATACATGCAAATGTATAGTGCTTGGTACTACATATAACTAATTTCAGATGCATATGGCAGCCCAGTTATAGAAAGATGTTCACATAAATTTCTCATTAAGTCCCTTAGGTGACAATGAGTCCAATATGTAGAACCACTTGGATTCACACTTCGATGAGGGTCGGTGCCGGTCACCACCTCTCGGAGGCACCGGTATGTGATCCATGATCTTATATCGAAGACTGGATAACGGGTGTCCAAATGATTTAAAATGGTTCACCACCGGTTGATCTACAGGCATGCCATCTATCAATGCTTTGATGGCAGATCGATGGAGCGCCATCCGATCCCGTACATTTCTGATTGTTTGTCCAACATATAACAAGCCACATGGATAAATAATGATATAGATGATAAATGATGTGGTACAAGTCAGCACATGTCTGATTTTGTATTTATGACCTGTGTGTGGCTTTTGGAAGTAATGTTCCGGTTCCATATATTTGCATGTGGTATAGGAGACGCATTTATAACCTCCTAGTTTCTTCACCTGGATGGGAAAGGAGCTAGAATTCAATACTGGAACAATGTGTATTTTTACCAAGATGTCCCTAATGTTGGGTCCCCGTCTGTAACTGGGCATTAAGGTGGTTGTGAAGATATTGGGTTCCATATCACTCAAGCTTGGTGGTAGATGAAAAACCAGCCGGGGTTTATTGACAGAATAGGTTATAACACAGTTCAGCACACTTCTGTAATCCAATTCCACATGACAATTCCCACCACAATCTCCTGTCAGAACATTACTTCTTAGTCTGGGAGCAGAGAGTCTCTTCTAGCAATACAGGTCCCAGATAAATCCAATATAATGGGTCCCCAAGCAGATCCCTGGAAGAACATTACTTCTTAGCATGGGATCAAAGAATCTGTCTTCAGCTCTCTGGGTAGCTCTACTTATACCTCCAGAAGCTTCATATTGCTGGGGTGTGTCTGACCTCTGTGTCTTAGGATCTTACAGCATTGGAATACAATACATATTCTAATCAAGGTGATTACATCAGTCAGAGAGCCACCCTGTCTGGTCAGCTCACTTTTGGACAATAGGGAGTAAACAAACATAGACAATGGTACCTTATATGACTCCTCCTCTGAGAGTCCACTGTGGTGTATGAAAACAATATGAAACTAGATCTAACATAAATACATTATCTAAAGGGTAACAGATAACATAACACAATTGCTTATATTAACAGTATTAAGGTTGATTTAAACACAGTATTGGGTGAGCAGCAAAGGACATGTTATGGAGAATGAACAAACAGACAAATTGGATGAATATGGATACGGGTATAAAAAGTACATATTTGACACACGAAATGAGGCATAGCTATCTTAATTGTCACAGACCTTATTTTCTCACAGTGGTGTTTTTGAGACAAGTTAGCTCTTGATCACCTGTGGCAATAGGCCACAAACCCCTGGAGGCATGGGGTATGACCACATTAGCAGTAGTGAATTGTCTCACCAAAGCTATGCGTGATTTCTGATGTTTCCTAGGCATAGAATGCAGCAATTGGTTCCTCGCGATTGTTAATACTTAATTTTTAATGGCGATTTGTGAATCATATTATCTAACGCTGTTTCTAATGCTGTTTTGTCACTAGAAATTCGGGCAGCCCTTAACATTTGAGATCTAGGTAGACCACGTATCAGTGCAGGGGGGTGGCAGCTGCTATGGTGAAGTAATGTGTTCCGGTCAGTAGGTTTTGAAAATAGCTTGGTATGAATTTGATTCTGTATAACTTCAATGGTAACATCCAACTAGTTGATACTGACTTTACTCAACTGGTATGTAAATTTAATGGGGTTATCTTCCTGATTGATGTTATCAATTAATACAGTGAGTTCATCCTCTGTCCCTGTCCAGATGATGAGCAAATCAACTATATATCTTGTATATAGGAGTAACTTGTCAGAAATCATTGAGGATGAAAAGAAGATTCTTCCTGCTGGAACATGTAAACATTGGCAGACGATGAGACCACTGAGGACCCCATCGCACACCCAGTGGTTTGCATATAATACTGACCATTATGGATGAAATAATTTTGAATTAATGTTCTTTCCAAAAGATGAAGAAACAATGGGATAGGAATAGCGTCAAAGTGCTGTTTGAAGAGAAACAATTCCATGGCTGCTAAGCCCCTATCGTGGGGAATAACTGTGTACAGGTTTTTTACATCCAAAGTGCATAACAGGGCATTTGCGGGTACTGTTTTGATATTGCCCAATTTATTCAGCAATTGAGTAGTGTCCTTAAGGAACGTCGGCTGTTCCATGATGTAAGGTTGGATCAACTTATCTAATAATGGGTTGCAAAAGTGACCCTCTTGTTGAAATGATCGGCTGAGGTGGTGGATCAGTAGATTTTTTATGTAGTTTGGGTATCGTGTACATTACCGGCGTAATAGGATGCTCAGTGATCAAAGAACTTTCGTTTTTTTCAGTCAAAATGTTCCAATAAGACCATATTGAGGTCTCATTTAAACAATTCCATAGGGTTGACTGGCAATTTCCTATAAGTAGTTGAATCCTGGTGGAGCAAATCAATGTTGCCAATATATTTTATAGTGTCCTATATGACGATGCCCTCTCCCTTGTCTGCAGGATGGATGATTACATCTCGGACGCATATGGCAACACAATTATAGAAAGATGTTCCACGTAAATTTTTCATTAAGTCCCTTAGGTGACAATGAGTCCAATAAGTAGATTCAATTGGATTCACTCTTCAATAAGGATTGGTGCCAGTCACTACCTCTCTGAGGCACCGGTATGTGATCTATGATCTTATATTGAAGACTGGATAACAATTTAAAATGGCGCGCCACCGGTTGATCTACAGATGATACAAGACGTGTGTATATATATATATATATATATATATACATACATACAAACAGAGAACCCAGCACTCACCAAAGTAGACTCACTTATCCTCAACAATTCAATAAATAAATGATGGGGGTTTAGTTGGTGGATTGGCCAATGCACGGAAGCCTGTATACCGATTCAAGGTACCCCACCTTCATACAGGTCCTACACTATCACAGAGTCTTAAAACCTGACTACCACACTGCTGCATCATCTGCCTGCTAGATGTAATGTGTACCTGCCACAGACTTTATGGCTTTTAAAGGCACACTAGTCACCTATTGCACTGGCTCAAAGATGATTGCTAAAAAACAGCTGAGACAGGTTCAGGATAATAAAGTCCACACAGGGGTGCATGAGAAAGCTAGTGGCCACGGTTAATAAGAGCTAACCATAGATTAACCCCTTCATATACACACAGAGTAAAAACCACAGCACTCACCGCACCAGAAGCGGGGCACAGCTATGCACTTACCACTCACAGGGTGGGGTGCATGTAACACTGCACTCTCCACCACAGAAGCGGGGTACACAGCTGTACTTACCACTCACAGGGCGGGGTGCATGTAGCCCATGACCACATCGCTCTAATAAATACAAACAGAGAACCCAGCACTCACCAAAGTAAACTCACTTATCCTCAACAATTCAATAAATAAATGATGGGGGTTTAGTTGGTGGATTGGCCAATGCACGGAAGCCTGTATACCGATTCAAGGTACCCCACCTTCATACAGGTCCTACA
This sequence comes from Pseudophryne corroboree, assembly GCF_028390025.1. Classification (NCBI taxonomy): domain Eukaryota; kingdom Metazoa; phylum Chordata; class Amphibia; order Anura; family Myobatrachidae; genus Pseudophryne; species Pseudophryne corroboree. The sequence goes on from NC_086445.1 coordinate 332,862,415, forward strand.
CTATCACAGAGTCTTAAAACCTGACTACCACACTGCTGCATCATCTGCCTGCTAGATGTAATGTGTACCTGCCACAGACTTTATGGCTTTTAAAGGCACACTAGTCACCTATTGCACTGGCTCAAAGATGATTGCTAAAAAACAGCTGAGACAGGTTCAGGATAATAAAGTCCACACAGGGGTGCATGAGAAAGCTAGTGGCCACGGTTAATAAGAGCTAACCATAGATTAACCCCTTCATATACACACAGAGTAAAAACCACAGCACTCACCGCACCAGAAGCGGGGCACAGCTATGCACTTACCACTCACAGGGTGGGGTGCATGTAACACTGCACTCTCCACCACAGAAGCGGGGTACACAGCTGTACTTACCACTCACAGGGCGGGGTGCATGTAGCCCATGACCACATCGCTCTAATAAATACAAACAGAGAACCCAGCACTCACCAAAGTAAACTCGCTTATCCTCAACAATTCAATAAATAAATGAATTATTTATTTATTGAATTGTTGAGGATAAGTGAGTTTACTTTGGTGAGTGCTGGGTTCTCTGTTTGTATTTATTAGAGCGATGTGGTCATGGGCTACATGCACCCCACCCTGTGAGTGGTAAGTACAGCTGTGTACCCCGCTTCTGTGGTGGAGAGTGCAGTGTTACATGCACCCCACCCTGTGAGTGGTAAGTGCATAGCTGTGCCCCGCTTCTGGTGCGGTGAGTGCTGTGGTTTTTACTCTGTGTGTATATGAAGGGGTTAATCTATGGTTAGCTCTTATTAACCGTGGCCACTAGCTTTCTCATGCACCCCTGTGTGGACTTTATTATCCTGAACCTGTCTCAGCTGTTTTTTAGCAATCATCTTTGAGCCAGTGCAATAGGTGACTAGTGTGCCTTTAAAAGCCATAAAGTCTGTGGCAGGTACACATTACATCTAGCAGGCAGATGATGCAGCAGTGTGGTAGTCAGGTTTTAAGACTCTGTGATAGTGTAGGACCTGTTTGAAGGTGGGGTACCTTGAATCGGTATACAGGCTTCCGTGCATTGGCCATTCCACCAACTAAACCCCCATCATTTATTTATTGAATTTTTGAGGATAAGTGAGTTTACTTTGGTGAGTGCTGGGTTCTCTGTTTGTATTTATTAGAGCGATGTGGTCATGGGCTACATGCACCCCGCCCTGTGAGTGGTAAGTACAGCTGTGTACCCCGCTTCTGTGGTGGAGAGTGCAGTGTTACATGCACCCCACCCTGTGAGTGGTAAGTGCATAGCTGTGCCCCGCTTCTGGTGCGGTGAGTGCTGTGGTTTTTACTCTGTGTGTATACATACATACAGATATACTGTATATATATATATATATATATATATATATATATATATACATACAGCGCAGACTACAATAGTACTGTACATACATATTATTTGCATTGCAATCATCTATGTCAAGATAATATTATCAATAACGGGATTTTGGTACTTACCGATAAATCCCTTTCTTCAATTCCACAGAAGACACTGGAGTGCTCTTTAGAATGGGGATATAGGAGGTTGCAACCAGGAGATGGCACTTTAAATTTCTAGAAGTGTAACCACCACTTTTTCCTTAATGACAAATAAAGAGGGGCGTGCAGGGCCCTTGTCAGGGTCCTCAACCTTTATCACTAGACGCACTGCAGCAATAAGCACCACTATTCCCTGTGTAACATTTTAAGACTCCTCTGAAGCCTCAAACTCACCATCCTCTAGGGGGGCATGTCTTCTTCCTCATAGTCCTCAAATTGTTATACTGAGGGCAAAGGTCTCCTATTTTGAGACCTGGGGTGGGGTTACCAGGGAATGTCTGCAATGGAACCATGGCTTTAGAAAGCTCTTCCACTGATTTTGCTAGGGACCGCACCCAACCAGGTTCAGGCTGAGGAAAAAGGGCAGGCTGTTGTGATCTGGAAGCCTCTCTGTCATTTCAGGAGGACAATAGTGACATCACATCAGTGAGCTGTGTTGCCTCTGTGAACTATGAGCAGGCTGCTCTGTAACACAGGTCTCACAAAATAGGGAGCTATCTTATCGGGATGCAGTTATGTGACCGCCGGTCACAATACTAATGCCTACATCCTACTCTCTAAAATTCCTGACAGTTGGCATGCCGATAAGCAGGGAATATTCCCACTCGTGGGTGTCCCCGCAAGGGGCTTCATTGCACTCGCCCCACCCTGCTGGCATTCTCATCCCCAGGCACTGGTCACCCATACTTAACCCATCTGATCGACCCTGTGTGAATTTTGCAGCACACTTTTTGCAGGTAAAAACCTTCTGTACGATTTATTATTATTACCAATTATTTATATAGTGCATACATATTCTGCAGCATTTTGCAGATTATGTTTGGCCATTCACATCTGTCCCTGCCCCAATGGAGCTTTCAATCTGTATTCCCTATCACAAGTACACACAGACACATTCACACTAGGGTTAATTTTGTTGGGAGCTAATTAATCTACCAGTACATTTTTTGGGATTGTGGGAGGAAAACAGAGCACCCAGAGGAAACCCACACAAGTATAGTGAGCATATACAAACTCCACACAGTTAGGGCTGTGGTGGAAATGTAACCCATAACCTCAGTGCTGTGAGGCAGTAATGCTAACTATTACACCATCCGTACTGCCCTACAGCCAAAGCCACTTTCTACCTGCATACATTCTTCTATTCTGTACATGTGTCATATTTACTGCCCAGGCAGAGTGAGCTGTATTTGGGAGATGTTATTCAATTTGCATATGTGCAATTATATACCTGTTAAGATATGGGTAAATTAGGACATATTATGATTTATGATTTTCTTTTGATGTTAGTTTATAGGTATGCCCCACACATATAAGATAATATTTAATTTAATTCAGGAGCCTGATAGGGGTCGGTTGGAGTTAATTAGTATGTATATTAACCATGGAATCCTGTCAGCAGGAAAAGGCAATTACCTGGACAGGATGGGTAAACACATTGTAGCCTTTTGTCTATGCTCACATTTCAATTACTTGGAGATGTGATGCTGATAACGAACACAGCAGGGGCAAGTACTAAGCAGTCTGCTCAACAGGTATGACTACACTATGTAAAGAGATCTTCTTTCTGAGTAAACATTTATTTTTATACTGTATGACAGCTCGGAATTCTTAAAATCACAGAAATATACCTGAGATCTGTACACAGGTTGGTATGATTTAAAAATGCCTGAGAAATATGATTTTAGAGAAATGAGACATCTTATAAATCACACCTCACGCAATGTCATATTTACATTAATTTGATTAAAATAATAGGTTTGATGTGAACATACCATATTTCTTGTAGCTATTACACAAGGGAAATTATGTATAGTTATTTGTAAATAAGTTAAAAAGTATGGGGGCAGACATAGTACAGATGCTGATTTAATTACCTGGCCAGTCAGTCATCAGAGTCTTTATTACATTATGTCATCACTATGATGGAGTAAAAAGCTGATAAATGGTATGGGCACCATTTGTTATGTCAGTTTTGGGATCAATTTAATTGAGAGACTGTGCCATAATTTTCCAGCTATGCACCCAGGCAGAATAGGCTCTGTGTAATATTCTGTGAGTTTTTTCTATTTTTTAAATTGCAACTTTAACCATTGTACCTGCTTTGTACGTAAAATATTATTTTATAAGTGCAGTGCCAGTCCAGGTGAATCAAATTACTGGCTAACTATACAGGGAAAAGAAAATGCAGGGGTACACTATAAACTTGAGGAATACTGATAATAAAAATAACTGTAATATATTCTGCAAATAAACACAGAGTACAATTCCTAATAAGGGGTTTCTGCATTGCTGTCTATATATTGAAATAGATACAATTATATTGTAGGTGTGTCCTTGATAAATTAAATTAATTTGTTAGTATTAGGGATGTAACTATTTTTTTCCTGCATGGTATTGCAAGTCTCAGCATGGCAGCACCTCTTATTACCTTTAAAATTAGGGTGTGCAGTCTAAGCCCCCTCCTGTTATTGTAGAGGGCTTGATTCATATGTAGTTGGAGGTGTACTGTACATGGAATCAGCAGTGATAGTACTAGTATGTTAATGCAGCAGGAAGCATACTACATCCTATAACACCATCAGCAGGCTGCATGACTCATGGGGTCAGACAAGCCAATCACCACAGATTCAATAAAAAGGCCAGTAAATTTCTGTCTTCTGATGGCCTCATCACACCTCCAAATGGCGGCAACATGCCCCCATTTTCAGAAATGGAGGCCATAGAGACCTTATCCCCACCCCCAATTGTCAGCAGGCTGTCAATCACTGACATTTCGGCTGCCAATCTGTGACCAACTTCGCAGACCAAACCTGCACATGTGGAGTATGGGATCGCATTTGCACACTACTGAACATTGATACTTCGTGGCATGAGCCACAGCTACGTCAGTACCTGATTCAGGCCCAGAGTGTTCACCTGCATTTTTCTTTACTGCGTGGTAATACAAGTCTCAGCATGGTAGCACTTCTTATGTTTAAAATTAGGACATACAGTCAAAGCCTCAGCCCACCTCTTTGACCATAGTGTAAACTCAGGGCTATGTACTGGGGTCACTTAGAATGCCACATTTATGAGAAGTGTTCAATAAGTTTCCAGATGTAGAGTGCATAGGTAGACAAGACACAATCTGACTGTGAAGTATAACCTCTAACTAATATTTTTTTAAAATTTGAAGGCACCAAACCACATATAAGTAGCACTGCACACCAAGAAGTCAACATGTCGACTATCTTCAAAAACTCATTATGGAGCTCAACGGAAGCCACTGCAGAGCCATAATATTCTACAACTACAAAAGTGGTCTGTGAAAGAAGAGTTTTGACTGACTGCAAGCTGCATTTGTGGAGAAAGTACCATCATAAACCACTGTGTTTGAGTGTTTTGCAGAATTTTGGTGTGGGAGTCCCTGGAAGATGAGAAGTGCTGTGGATGATCGGTGTACGCAATCACAGAGGACAATGTTGCTGCAGTTCGGGCCATAGTTGAGGTGGATGCCAGTGTGACCATGGCCCAGTTAGAGAAGAATTATGGGTGCCCTATTAGCTGACTTAATAGCAGAAGGAGGCTAAGGTGACTTGGTGCTGCAACTTGCTGGTAAGGTTTGATTATGGTCACTCAAATTCTGTCTGGGAGACCATTGACAATGAATCCTGGATCTACAGTTTTGATCCCAAGATCAAGCAATAGTCGCGCCAGTAGACCCCAGTTGGATGTGTGCTGCCACAGAATTTCCAATGAAAGTGCAGCATGACCAAGCAGATGGTGGCTGTTTTTGTTGCTAAGACTGGTCATGTAGCTACTGTACCACTCGTGCAGCAGCACACTGTCACTGGAGACTGGTACACCAACCAATGCCTGCTTCAAGTGTTAAAAGCCATTTCCAGGTGCCATCCAAGAACTTGTGCTCATGGTGCCCTTTCTCCATCACAATACACCTACCCACAAGTCCAGGAAAGTGTTGTATTTTCTTGCCCATGAATGCATCCAGGATCTTGGTCATCCACTGTACAGTCCAGACCAGACCCCCTCTGACTTCTTCATGTTCCCACAAATCCTACATTCAGCATGTACAAGACATACCTACCGCTGGTTTAGCTGCTTCACCAAGTGGTTTGAGCACCTCTGATGAATGCTTTGAAAAAATGTACTGTTCACTTTGTAAATACAGTATAATATTTTTTGTACATGTAGAAATGTATTGCCCACCTCTCATACTTTAGCTTTTGTGGATAGTGCCCATGTGTCTTCCAAATCTGTATGGGGCCCTTCAAGCAAACATTGCAATTTCGATGTGCTTTAAGTAATAATGAGTTTAATGTATTTCTAATTATTTTCCAATAAGTCAATTTATATATCTTTGGACAACAGAGGGCAATCATTTATATAGTATATTGTATTATAATGTGATACAGCATTGGACATTTAAGTGCTTTAGCATTTTGAAAAATAGATATAACAAAGAAAACAGACTAAATAAAAATGTATACTTATTTTAAGTTTCTCTTTTAAATATAGATATGATCTTAAATGCTGACAGCATGGAGATTACTATTTGCTTTACATCTGAAACTGTGCACAAAAATATCATCTGTGCATGCGAAGATATCATCTCTGCAGGAGCTTACAGGTTTGAGTGAATGAATAAAAGTAAGCAATACTGTAGACTCAAACAGATAAAAGTTTAGAATTCATGTTATCTTGTGACAGATTAATTTAACTGTGAATAGCATGAGATAGTCAAGTTACTTGCAAATACATTATGGGCCATGGTGCCTTTTTCTTAGCAATAAACTGTATTCATGTTTTGAATAGTGCATTGGGAATATAGTGTCATGGATCTGGAAAACAGAAATCACATGCTGCTTTCAAATTCAAATCTAGGCAGTCAATCAGGAGCAGTCTCTAACATCACTTAGCTAATCATTGCTAGCCAATCTGTCATTTGTTTAGCTCAGCCAATGACTACTGCTGTTTTCTAGCTCTATCATCAAAGCAATTTTCAGAGCATGCTCCATGATAGCAGACTATTATTTGACATTTCTTGACACTTGAGTACTCTCACATAATTTCTACATTTATGTTTCTTATGTCTTATTTGTTTTATGCAAAATAAAAAAATATTCTTACCTTTACAATGCTGAATACTGTACTTTGTGGCTCCTTATCATTAAACTTAATGATGATGATGGCTGTTTAACATGTAGTTTGGCAAACAACCTTTTCCAAATGGAACAATTTATATCCCAGCAAAGTCTCCAAGCAACAAACTTGTTTTTAGCCCTCAAGAATTGCTTTGATGATATTTAATTGCGGGTCTGCCTTTAGTAAATAGTACAGTTAACCAACCACACTTCAAACAGCATGAAAATCTGAAGTTTGTAACACATGCACTTCTGTAAATCTTCCTATTCTTTTTTTAATATCAAGCCTTCATATTTATTTATTGATTGATTGATTGATTGATTGATTACTGTGATGGGTGATAGGCTTACTATTACTAAGAATGGCCTTTTGTGAATGAATTTCTTGTTGGCAGTGCCCAACATGAGCTAACTCCTTTTTTCAAAGAAAATTGGGTTTCAACAGAGGTCAGTTTGAGGAAATCCCTATAGCTTATAGTGTATATGTATGTAGTAGGCCTTGTTCTCACCATCAGAAAATAAGATAACACATACTCTATGTATTGACCATTAATACATAATGATGTAGAACCTGATTACATTAGGTACCAGCAGGATGTGAAATGGAGATTAGTCTACACAGTGGGTCTTTTAGCAGGCATGCAGGTTTATTGGTAAAAGTGATAACAGTGGTACACACACCCAGTGGTAATGCGGGTACACAGCAGTACCTATATCAGTGGTAATGCAGATAATGACAGTGGTATAGGGATTCACCTCTGAGAAGCTAAGAAGTGTGCAATTGTGCAACATAGTGACATTCTGCACAGTGGCGTGTAGGTTTGTACATGCACAGTGACATCATCCCACCATGGACAATGCTCTGAGAAGGAGTCAGCGCAGAAGCGCACTCCTCTCCAACTTCCTCCTTACTCAAGGCTGTCTCTGGTCACAGAGAACATATTAAATTTTACTCTAATATTTTGACAAAGTTCACCCTGTAACACAAATCATGGGGTTATGCAACAAATAAACTATGAAACACATCAACATATAAAATATATTCAAGGCCACTTTTTCTCAGGAATACACTTATTAGTTGTGATGTCAGTCCCTTTGTTAACATGTTAGCAGCATTAACTTTAATTGCTGTAAAGGGGACACTTGTAGAATTTCTCCACAAACTCACAGATGAAGTGGAATCTAATAGCAATGTGCTTGGACTTTCCAAGATGCTTGTTTCTGTAGGACAAACAAGCCAATTGCATCCTTGTCACTAGAGCCATATTAAGGGGGGTGCCAAGGGGATACATTACCCCAGGACCCCCTAATCGCAGGGCCCCCCCTTGCCTGCCGTCAAGCACCAGCTGTTTGCATTTTATTTTGTTTTTTTTGTATTAAGCTCATTGGTGGCAGTGGCACAGAAAACCCCCTGGCAGACGAAATTTGTTTTTCAGAGATGGAGACAGCCATGTCTCCATCTCTGATCCAACCGAGGCCACACACAGGCACAATCAGAGCTGCTGCGCATACACTGCTGCTCATCACAGAAAGTTCTAATCGGTAGAGCTCTCTGCCGTGGATGAATTACACACAACTGAGGGAGCTACTGAGCATGTGCAGCAGCAGTAACAGCTCTGTACACATGGACTCCGGCAGTGACTAAGGGATCTACTTACTAAACCTTGGATGGAAATATATAGGACAGAGATAAAGTACCAGCCAATCAGTTCGCAACTGTCATTTTTCAAACACAGCCTGCGTCATGACAGTTAGGAGCTGATTGTATGGTACTTGATCTCCATCCACTTTATCTCCATCCAAGGCTTAGTAAATAGCTCCCTGAATCTCCTCCACTTCTGCTCACTTGGTTAGTGTTGTATGGTGTGTGTGTGTGTCTGTGTATGTATGTATGTATGTATGTATGCTGTGTGTGTATGCATGCATGCTATGTGTGTTTGCATGCATGTTATGCGTGTGTATCAGTGGTGTACGGTGAGTCACTGGCTGGTGTGCAGGTATGTGCACAAAATGTATAGGGGTCGCCATGGGTATGGCGCCATTAAGATAATGGAAGACCTGGACAACAAAATTGCCAAAACGTACATGCCTGAAACCCAGTGGCTTGCTGCCAACTTTTAGCCTGGGAGGCAAACACAAGCATGTGGCCCCTGATTTTCTACCAGCAAACTGCATTATAGGTCTGTTCTCCATTAATTATATAAGCAGGTAAAAGCTTTACCACTTCTGAGCTGAGTTAAGTGAATGAGCAGAATGTCTGGCAGTACAGTTCTACTTTCCTTTTTCCCTGAAAAGAGGTAAAGTACAGGACATTACTGTTTGTTACTCCAATAGTTGTCTAAGTGGATGGCCGGTAAATAATCTACTCCTCTGCGTGCGGTAAATGCCTCAGTTTGCGATAAGAGACTCACCCATAAGTTCCTGTTTAGTTTGGGTACAATGTAACTGTTGGATGGGCTTAACCATGCTCTAGGCAGCTTAGCCCACAAGATATAGGGCTCACCAGGGTGCCTCCAGTTGACCTCTGTGCCCCGACTCCCTCAGGCTGGGTGACTGAACTGCATCTCCACTGGAGTCCCTTACCTTGCTCTTTTCCTATCAGGGCACTCTGGACAGCACCATACATGATGGCTCTCCTCAGATTACCTTGGTGTAGCCTGTCTTCCTCACCAATACCTCAGGGCACCACTGGTGGTAACTCTGACTCTCTTTCTCACACTCTGCAGGCTCCACCCATGTGCAGAGAAATCAGCCAAAAGTTGGGCGCCAGTCCTCCAACACTCCAGGACCTGTAGCTGCTCTTCTCTGTGTCCTAGTGTCTGTGGTGTTTGTGCTGCTGCTGATGTAACATTGAGAGGGGTTTGTTAACCCTTGTGATGCCGGTGTCCATATACAGCCATCAGCAGTCACAATAGTGGGGCCACAAAACAGTTTATTAAACAAGGGACACCTTTGGGATACCACACTTGCGTGAATCAGTTAGCGCTGATGCATGTGCATGAAGCCAGCAGCCATTTTTGCACATTGCATTCAAATAGCCTCATATTGTTGTTGTCACAGCAAATAAAATAAAAAAACTTTATTAGCAGCTCACAAGCATCCTCTGTTTTCCCAGTTTGCCACTGCTTGACTGCATATTTGCAGTTAATCCTGCTATGTGGAAAAGTTTTAAGCATAAACGTGAGCTCTTTGTTCTTTAAGTGCTGCTGGAATACCATTGTCATACAACAGTATGGCGGTGACAATGTCATTACAAGAATACAGAGACAAAAGAGAATAGTGATTTTCTCTATACTAAATATATCTTGTATAGTGTCATAAGCGTCAAATTGTCCCAGATATAGTGCATTTGGCACTTATAAGTTGTTATTATGGGATGGGTTTGGCATCCCAACAGTTGGGATTCTGGCATTCATGTGACTGCCATCGGAATCCCGACACCACTCAGAGGACCGGCACCAGGACACCGACAGCCCGAAGATGAGTATTGGGATGGGGTTTAGAGCCCAGAGGAAGGGTTAGGCACTGGGGGGGTGTTTAGCCATAGTCGATACCCCCAGAGGGTTAGCCCTAGCTGACAACCCAGAGGGTTAAGGTGTGGGTGGGAGAGGAGTAAAATACTTAACCCTATCTGCTGTCGTGATTCTCACTGTCAGGATACCATGGTCAGTCATCTGACCGCTGGCATCCCTACCACCAGAATTCCATACCCAACCCATTAATTTATTTCCCCCTCACTATTATAAAAAAATGAGCAATGCAGACAGTGCCCATCTTTCAGTCCCCTCCTGACAACCCCCTCCTCTCCTTCCTCTTTTCCCTGAAGAACCCTGTAGGAAAATAACTAATGCTTCCTGTGCTCTAATCAGCTGTGATGCTCCTGGTATCTCCTCCCAGTGACCCAGCTTTGTTACATGGTCCACACTGTGGCTTTGCCAGCATTTAAAGGGGTGGGAAGCTGGGCACTACTTTAATTGAACACTGCACAGCAGTCAGTATCTGCCGGGTACCCCCTCCCTTTTGGGCAGCAGCTGCAGGGTCCACTGGGGACATGATCCCCATACTGGGCTGCTCCAACACTAAAGAATGGGCTTGACTGGACATAGCCCCATTAGACACAGTGAGGGAGCACAGAGTTGAGAGCTACAAGGTTGCATGTCATAAAGAGAGGAGGCAGAACCCACAGAGGCACACAGTGGGAATAAGAGTAGAGTTAACATAGTAACATAGTTGGTGAGGTTAAAAAAAGATCAATAGTCCATCGATTTCAACCTGAGTTATATTATATTCCATTATTCTATTCTGGCTAAAGGCTATATCCTTGGATATCTTTTTTCATTAGAAATTTATCTAACCCATTGTTAAACGCGTTGACTGAGTCCGCCATTACAACAGTGAATTCCATATTTGTATTGTCCTTACAGTGAAGAATCCCTTCCTGCGCTGAGTACTAAATTTCCTCTCCTCAAGCCTTAGTGGGTGTCCGCGCGTTTTTTGTAGAGGTCTCTTAATAAACAAATCACCTGATAGCTCCACATATTGCCCCTTAAATATTTATAAATATTAATCATATCTCCTCTTAGTCATCTAATTTCTAGTGTAAACATATCTAACCTAGATATTGACCGGCAGAGGCGGTCGCTGGGCGGTAGGGGGCTGGACAGCGGCGTCAAGCCGCCATTTAGGGGGCGTGGTCTGGCCAACACAGGCATAGCCAGACCATTGGTGGGGCGGGCCGCAGCTGCTGCGTGATGTCACACGCAGCTGCTGTGTGACGTCACACGCAGCTACTGGGATCCGGGCATCGGAGAGGTTCTCCCGGCCAGCCACAGGAGCTGTGCTGGCCGGGAGTTACTCCTCAAATGCAAAAGCATTGCCACCGTGCAATACTTTTGCATTTCTGTGTGGGGGGGGGGGCAGCACTGACATGCGGAGCGGACTAGCCCTGTGCTGGGCGTCCCCCGCATGTCTGAGTGCCTGATCGTAGTTGTGCTAAATTTAGCACAGCTACGATCAACTCAAAATGACCCCCCATAGGCCAGTGTCTCCAACCCCTTAATCAAGTTGGTAGCTCGCCTCTGTACTTTTTCAAGTTCTAACATGTCTCTTTTATAGTGTGGCACCCACAACTGTACACAATATTCAAGATGCAGTCGTACCAATAATTTATACAGTGGCAAGATTACACTCTCATCCCTTGTCTCAATTCCCCTTTTAATGCATGCTAACACCTTATTTGCCTTTGTTGCTGCATTTTGAAATTGTGTACTGCTTCTAAATCTACTATCAATGAACACCCCCAAATCCTTTTCTAATATCGTTTCCCCTATATTTTCCCCATTTAATTGGTAGGGTGCATGTTTATTCTTAGTCCCAAATTGCATAATTTTACATTTTTCCACATTAAACCTCATACTCCATTTCATTACCCAAACTTCCAGTTTCAATAAATCACTCCACAGTGACCCCCACATCCACATCTGAATTGATTACCCTACATATTTTAGAATCATCTGCAAAATTGTATAAATATGTTAAAAAATAGTGGCCCCAGCACGGAACCCTGCGATATTCCTATTCCACTGATTACTTTAACTCAATGGAAAACATCCCATTGACCACCACTCGCTGTTCCCTGCTATCCAGCCATTTACTCACCCATGTAAAAATAATGTTTCCTATACCAAGCTCCCTTAATTTGAAAATCAGCCTCCTGTGAGGCACTGTGTTGAAAGCTTTTACAAAATCCAGAGAGAGCACATCTACTGCATTACCCTGGTCAGGATTGTCACTATCTCATAGAAGCAAATCAAATTAGTTTAACATGGCCTATTTCTCACAAAACTTTGCTGGTTCTTATTAATAGCATGGGAGTTCTCCAGGCACTCCTGTATGCTATCCCTTAGTATACTTTCCAAAAGTTTCCCCACTATTGATGTCAGACTAACCAGTCTAAAGTTACAAGGATTAAGTTTTATACCCTTTTTAAATATTGGGACTACCTCTGCTTTACACAAGTCCTCTAGTACCATGCCTGATGTAATTAAATCAGTGAAAATCAGATACAGTGAACTTGTTATTTCAGCTTTTCACTCCATCAGAACCCTAGGAAGAAGTCAATATGGACCAAGGGATTTAATTTTTTTTAATCGCTCATGGACTACTTCTTCACACAGATAAGTATTAAGCAATGTGCCTTTATCATTACTATTATTATTTTTACTCCCTAATCCCACCATCTGGTCCTCTAGCAAACACTGATGAAAAAACTGTGTTCAGTTTTTCAGCTTTTTCTATGTCATCATTTATCAAGAATCCCAGTTAGCATATCGGGGGTCATTCTGATCCGTTTGCTCACTGCGTTTTATTGCAGTGCACTGGCCAGATGGCCGAAGGCCGTAGCAGGGATGCGATCGCTTCTGCCTGATTGACAGGCAGAGGCGATCTCTGGGTGGGAGGGGACAGAACGGCGCCGTTTGGCTGCCGTTTTGTGGGTTTGGTCCAGCCATTGCAGGCATGGCCGGACTGTATGGGGGGCAGGCCGCAGCGGCTGCGTGGCGTCACATGCAGTCGCTGCGAGCCGGGGAGCGATGAGTAGCTCCCGGCCAGCACGCTAAAGCTGCGCTGGCCGGGAGCTGCTCTTGAAGTGCAAAGGCATCACCGCTGTGCGATGCCTTTGCATTTCTGCAAGGGGGAGCCCTGTGCTGGGCGTCCCCCCGCATGTCAGAGAAGAAGATCGTAGCTGTGCTAAATTTAGCACAGCTACGATCAACCTGGAATGACCCCCCTCAGTGGTCCTATATTGTCTTTTTGTTGCCTCTTACCATTTATATACTTAAATAATTTTTTAGGGTTAGTATTACTCTTCTTAGTGAATTACTTTTTGTTTTCTATTTTAGCTGCTCTGATTTCCTTTTTGCATCTTTTGTTACATTACATGTAGTACTTGAATGACTTTACCTTCCCATCTGATTTAAAAGCTATGAATGCTTGCCTCTTTTTATCAATTTCTTCCTTTACCTTTTTGTTTAGCCACATTGGTTTGAATTTAATACACTTATTTTTACTGTACATAGGGATACACTTATGAGTATGTTTGTCTAGCATCATTTTAAAAACATCTCACATTTCCGCAGTGTTCTTTCCCTGAAACAAAGTTTCCCAATCTATGTCCTAATGTCGAATGTGACTGTTACCCAAGGTGTCAACTACTGTGGTATCTGCTATTAGCTCCACGTTTTTAGGTAGTACTAGGTCCAGTATGGTCACTACTCTGGTTGGTTCTTTAAATATTTGTGACAAGTAGTTATCTTTTAGCATTTTTAAGAACCTGTTACCAGTATAGTCCTTACTCTGGTTGGTTCTTTGAATAATTGCGACAAGTTGTTATCTTTTAGCATTTTTAAGAACCTGTTACCCATATCACATGATTTGTTGGCTCAATTTATGTCCAGATAATTAAAATCCCCAATGATTAAGACCGCCCCCAGTCCTATAGCTTTCTATATTTGCATCAAGAGTTGCTCTTCCTCAGTCACATTAATATCAGGCTGTTTATAGCATGTCCCTATTAAAAGCTTTTTTGTACATTTCCTTCCCATAGAAATTTCAACCTGTAATGTCTCCACAATATCTCCAGTTCTGTCGCAAATAACCTCACTTAAGTTTGGTTTTAGAAATGGTTTAGCAAAAAGACATACACCACCCCCTCTTTTAATAGCCCTGTCTCTCCTGAAAACAGTTTAACCCTCTAAATTAGCTAAAGAATCATCCCACCATGTCTCCGTGATACCTATAATATCATATTGCTCCTTTATTACAAGCATTCCTAATTCCCCCATTTTTCCTGAAAGGCTTCTTGCATTTGCATGCATACACTTTTGGTAAGTAATACCCATATCTATTTGTCCATTCTTAATTTACCATTCGCTGATTTTCCAATTCTAGCTGTTCTCCACTCACCCCTTCTCCACCCCATTATACTTAATACCTCCGCCCTTGCTGCACTCACTAATGATCCCGTAGCTTCTTTCTAATCCCTACCCCAGGCATCTAGTTTTAAATCTCCACCTAACTTCTAACCATCCTTCCTCCCAACACTGCTGCCCCCTCCTCATTCAGATGCAATCCATCATGAGAAAAAAGATGACGCCTGACTGAGAAGTCTGCCCAGTGTTCCAGGAACACAAACCCCTCTTAACTACACCAGTCTCTAAGCCACACATCTCTAATATCCCTCTGACTCCCTGGGTTAGTACATGGCACAGATAATATTTCGTAGAATATTACCTTACATGTCCTTGCCTTAAGTTTCTGTCCTAAGTCCCTATAGTCTTCCTTAAAGACATCTCACATACCACTAACTTTGTTGTTGGTGCCAGCATGTACCAAGACTGACAGGTCATTCCCAGGCCCTCCCAAAAATCTTTCTACAGGGTCCGCAGTGTGTCATACCTGAGCACTTGGCAGACAACAGACGGTACGGTGATAATGGTCCCGGTAGCAGATTGCCCTGTCTGTCTTCCTGATAATAGAATCCCCTACCACCACAATCTGACAAGGTACCTCGCTTTATTTTATCCCATCTATGCTAGAGGGAACAGTCTTCTTGACCTCCGTCATTTTTTCACTGCCATCCACAGAAAATTTGTTCAATTGGGCAAATTTGTTGGCGTTTGGTAGTTCAGAGATGTCCTGTCTCCCCCTCTTATTCTTCTTCCTTCTAACTGTGACCCAGCTGGCTACCTGTTCATCCTCATTATTGATTTAAATCGCTGGTGCCTTTAGAAAGTCCAAACATATTAGATTGAATTACCCAGGTAGCAAACTAAATTTA
This sequence comes from Pseudophryne corroboree, assembly GCF_028390025.1. Classification (NCBI taxonomy): domain Eukaryota; kingdom Metazoa; phylum Chordata; class Amphibia; order Anura; family Myobatrachidae; genus Pseudophryne; species Pseudophryne corroboree. Next base: position 332,877,955 of record NC_086445.1, read on the forward strand.
TTCACTATATTTATGAAATTAAATGCACAAATATACTATGTACAGTAAATGTTGTCACGTTATCATGTAATATAACAAGTGTGTGTATGTATTTTTATATATATAATATAGACAATTTACGGCACTCCCAAGTCTTGTATGCCGGTATGATAGTTAGAAATGGCCGGTGCCCTCCGGAGGAAAATGGGGAAAACCGGTTCCTAATATATAGCATGCAGCGGCGGCACTCACGGCACTGAAGAAATTCAAGCAGACACAGCTTGTGTGATCACACAAGCTGTGTCCGCTTGAATTTCTTCAGTGCCGTGAGTGCCGCCGCTGCATGCTATATATATATATATATATATATATATAGAAGCGGGCGACATGTTTCGGGGAACACCCTGTCCTCAAGGCCTAACCTGGTTAGGCCCTGAGGACGGGGTGTTCCCCGAAACATGTCGGATCAATAAACGGACCGCTATTTTTCACTATCTATGAGTCTGCTTGAGTGCTGCCCGGTTCTATCTACTATACAGAGGACTAGCATTGTCTCTCAAGGAGGGCACCGCAGCACATTGCTTTTTGGAGAGGGAGTGCTGGGACTGTTTACCTTGTATATATATATATATATATATATATATACACACACACACACACACACACACACACACACACACACACACACACACACACACACTATATTTGGTCTTTAGAGGGCTTGCCTTGTCTTAAGTACCCCCACGCACCCTGTAGCCTTTATCCTGCTATGCAAGTCAATATTGACATCCTGACTCAGAAGACTTGATTCACACAAAGTGGGGAATGTAATAGATTGTGACAATTAGAAAGTGAGAGATTTTGGGAGAGTTCTCCTTTTTTAAAGTGGCAATAGTTTACATGGCAAAATCAGGTTGATTTTGCTCTCTCTGTCTGCTATATTTGAAAAAGGGGTGCTCTCTCTCTGCTGTATCTGAAAGGGGTGCTCTCTCTGTCTGCTGTATCTGAAAAAGGGGTACTCTCTCTCTGTCTGCTGTATTTAGAAAAGGGGCGCTCTCTCTGTCTTCTGTATCTGAAAAAGCAGTGCTTTCTCTGTTGTATCTGTAAAACGATGGCTCTCTTTGTCTGCTGTATCTGCAAAAGGGGTGCTTTCTGCTGTATCATAAAAAGGGGTGCTCTCTCTACCTGCTTTATCTGAAATGGGTGATTTATCTGTCCATCCAGGGGCTCCGCCCCAGTGCAAAATTAAAATAATAAAAGTTAAATACAAAAAGCCCAAAAATTATAATTAAAAAATATTTTTTTTGTTTAGACTGTACCCCAATTTACTATACAAATTTTATATTATTTTCATAAGTACTATGACATTGTCAGTAAGACTGCAGTATATTATTTCCAACTCATACATGTATTGTGCGATGCGGTCGGTGAAGTCAACTGCAGTGTGTAATTATTATATATATTTCTGACTCATTTGTGTAACACTGTAACCACTGGAGCGTTATATAAAAAATACTTCTACATATTTCTGACTCATTTGTGTGACACTGCCAGTGCAGTCATCCGCAGTGTGTAATTATTATATATATATATTTCTGAATCATTTGTGTGACACTGTAAGCACAGGTGTGTGATATGAAAAATACTTCTACATATTTCTGACTCACTTGTGTGACACTGTCGGTGAAGGTCAACAGCAGTGTGTAATTGTAAAATATATATATTTTTAACTAATTTGTGCAACACTGTTGCTGTACCCCACTTCGTATTGATTGAAATGTAGGACAAATAATTGAAAGATCAGGAACCACTTCATACTACTAGTGCTGAAGCAGCTGCCACTAGTCATGACATTGACAATGCAAGTCTGTCAATGTCATCTGCTAAGGCAGATGCTCAATGGCTTTGAGTGCATGTAAAATCAAAGAAGCAATATTTTATGGTGATAAATAAAAAATGTTAACTGATGAGAAATGTAATATTAGCAATATGCCATTAACAAGACAAAGTGGCAAGGAAAGGCTAAGGCATTGGCCTGTGTTTATGACTGGTGGTTCTGCATCTTATAGTGATCATGTAAGCCCTCCTCCCTGTAGAAGAGTTAAAAAATGAACCATGTTAAGGTACAGTAACCAACTTTGCTTTCAGAAATATCACCAAACCCCAAGGAGAGTCCAAATGTGTCCGCAGTTGTGATGTATAAGCCTGACCTTACCAATACTGTACAGGAAGAGGAGGCTCCTTCCACCATTTGCATGCCCTCTGCAGGTGTTGGGAGGAGCAGCGCCAGTCAATGTGCTGACATTGAGATTGAGGATGTCACTGTAGATATACACTAGGAGGAGGAGGCTATTGGTGTAGCTGGTGCTAATGAGAATGTTGTCGATGAGGATTTTGATGCTGGGGATGTGGTTTGTTTAAATAAGGCTCTAGTAAAGACGGTTGTTGCCCATGGTATGAAAGTGCCCATTGTCATGCCTGGGCAAAAGACAAAAAATCCACCTCTTCTGTGTGGATTTATTTCTACCCACACCGGGACAATTACGGTCTTGCCATCTGTAGCCTTTGTAAAGCCACTGTAAATAGAGGTAGGGACTGTAACCACCTAGGAACCTCCTCCCTGTTACCCCACTTGCAGCACATACATCACAAGTTGCTGACACATTCAGAAACTTTGGCTAAGAACGTAACCAGTCCAGCAACACCTTGCTCCCTTTTCTCTTTTGGATCCAAGTGCCAGCAATCCCCACCACCAACACCCTCATTGTCAATTTCCTCCTCAGTCAGGATCAGAAGTAGTTCTGTATGCAATTCCTGTGGAGGATTCTTGAGTGCTACACCTACTGCTTCTGCTGTTGCTGCTGAGAGTCAATCTTCATCCAAGAAGGGGACCAGAAAGACTACTTGTAGTATAAAAAAACAATTGACTGTTCAACAATTCAAACCTCCAAACTGTCCCAATTCCAGTGCAACAGTCCCACTATTTGGACACTGTCCCTCTGTCCCACCCATGGTTTTCAGTGTCCCGCAGGCGTTCGGCAGTTGGGGTAGCCTTTGACCAAACACGCACAGCATCCCATTAAAAATAGGACAAGTTATAACATAAGAATATGAGCTATGGACACAGCACCCTGAAATGGACAGAGCACGCCTGAATGTATACTGGGAGGATACAGCACAAGATATTTAAAAAAAATATTTTATTTTGGGTGGACTGACAGAACACCCCTAGATTAATGGAGCAGCTGCAGTCCCTGGATGTATGCTGGGATGACACAGCACAAAATGTTTAAAAAATGTATTTAAAAAATGATGCATTAGGCAAGGATCAAGATTTCAGTTCAGAAAAAGATGAATAAGGCAAAGAAGAATAAAAAAAAACATTATTTTAGATGCTGTAATTATGATTTATTTTGGATCAAGTACTTCTGTTCCTCAAAGATATATTCGACATGCAGGGGGTTCACTACTCAAGTGTGGAGAGTTCAGTTATATTAATTTAATTTAAATTTAGTACATTTATAATAATAACAATAATAATAATAATTATTATTATTATTATTATTATTACTACTATTATTATTATTATTATTATTATTATTAATACTTTTAAGGATCAAATCACAATGTTGTTAGAAGAAGAATTATGAAAATATGACAATAAGTTAAAACATAAGAATATGATCTACAGACACAGCATCCTAAAATGGATGGAAAATGCTTGGATGTATACTGCGAGTATACAGCACAAAATATAAAAAAAAGATGTCTTTTATTTTGAGTGGACTGACAGAACACCCCTAGATTGTCGGAGCAGCTGCAGTCCCTGGATGTAAACTGGGATGACACAGCACAAAAAATTATTTAAATCAAAATATATATATTATTTTTTATGTCACACACTGCAGTTACAGTGTCGCACAAATGATTTAGAAATATGTATAATTATTTTTTATATCACACACTGCAGTTACAGTGTCTCACAAATGAGTCAAAAATATGTATTATTTTTTATATCACACACCGATAGTTCTGATATAATGAGTCAGAAATATATATAATTAGATACTGCAGTTTAGCTACACCAACAGCATCGCACAATACGTGTATGAGTAGGAAATAATACAATGTGGTCTGACCGGCATTATCACAGTAGTATGAAAATAAAATAGAAATGATTTAGTACACTGGGGTACAGCACAAACAAAAAATATATATATTTGTTATAATTATAATTTTAGGCTTTTTGTTTTTAGCTTTTATTATTTTAATTTTACACTGGGGCGAAGCCCCTGGATGGATGGACAGATCACTCCTATCAGATACAGCAGACAAAGCACACCTTTTTCAGATACAGCAGACAGTGCACCCCTTTCAGATACAGCATACAGAGTACCCCTGCCTGGTGCATACAGCTGAGCACCCCTTTCAAATACAGCAGACAAAGCACCCCGATTGTACTTATACAGCAGAGCACCCCTTTCAAATACGGAAGACAGAGCACCCCACCTGGCCTGATACACCAGATCACCCCTTAAAGATACAGCAGACTTAGCACCCCTTTTTCTGATACAGCAGGCATAGCACCCCTGGACTGATACAGTAGACTTAGCACCACTGGACAGACACAGTATAAAGGGCACCCCTAAACTGATACAGCAGACAGTTCACCCCTGGACTGATACAGCAGAAAGAGCACCCCGCATGGACTGATACAGCAAACAGAGCACCCCTTTCAGATACAGCAGTCAGAGCACCCCTTTCAGATACAGCAGTCAGAGCACCCCTTTCAGTTACAACAGACAGAGCACCCACCCCATGCCAGACAACACAGTACTGAGACGGACACTTCCGTCCAGTACACTCTCCACAGCCGGAGTGAGGATGGCGCCAATGCACAGGCACTAATATAGAATCCAAAACCTGTGAGAATCTGACAGCAGGAAGATAATATTCGGCCTCTATTTGGGATGCATACCTGGTGAGAAAACCAGAGCCAGACTTGGATCTCAATGTTCGGGTGGGTTCCGAGAACCGAACTAGCTCATCTCTAATAATAATAATAATTATTATTATTATTAATTATTATTTTTATTAGTATTGTTATTATTTTTGTGATTGTTATTGTTGTTGTTGTTATTATTATTATTATTATTATTATTATTTATTTATTTTTTATTTATTTAAAGTACACTTTTCTCCATGAGGACTCAAAGTTGCTTTACAAGCATCAAAAACATAGCAGACAGGTTGAGTATTACAGCATGAAGAAGAAACCAAAAAACAGTGACCATAGTGAACAACAGGCACAATGAATCATTTTAATTGTTTGGTTACATCTGTAATTTACTATGGGTGGACAAGAAAATGTCTAGAATATTTTATATTACACAAAATAGGGAAGTTGCAGTGTACTAAAGTTAGAGGCAGAGCCCTTACATATGAAATTCCAAGTACTTTTCAACCCACCCATGGGCACACCAGGTGAGACAGCAATCTTGGGTACACTACAAAGGTTACAATGTGTGAGATAAGCCAGACAAGATAACAAGACAAATATGAAACTTGTGTAAATTGATATGCACTGCATGGATAGATCAATATATTGTTCACCTTGCCAAAGAAACAATCAAAGCCACATTGAGTACACTGTATAGGTTACATCTGGAAGGGTGTGTAATTAGTCAAATTATAATGCCCCATGTGGAGGGTAAACAAACAGAAGCCGAATACAAAGGCATAAAATTACATTATGAAAACAATGCATAGCACCAATTCACATTTCACCGCATAGTGGTGTCCATAAGTCACATTTCACCATACAGTAGTGTCTGTCAGTCACATTACACCACACAGTAGTGTACGTCAGTCACATTACATTACACAATAGTACCCCTTATACACATAATGCCATGTTAGAGTCCCTTACATGCATAACACCACAGTAGAGCAGAGACCCTTATACATATTATGGCAGGTAAAGCCCTATATACACATTACACCAGGTGGAGCTCCTTTTATAAATGTTATACCAGGTAGATTCCCTTACACACGTTATGCCAGGTACAGCTCATAACACACATTACACCAGGTAGAGCCCCTTGCACAAGTTATGCCAAGTCAAGCTCCTAAAAAATGTTGCATCAGGTATAGCTCCCTACACACTTTGTAACAGGTAGAGCCCCTTATACATGTTGTGCAAGATAGATCTACTTATACACATTACACCAAAAAAAGCCCCTTATGCACATTGTGCCAGGTAGAGCCTCTTATACACATTGCGCCAGTTAGAGTACCTCTATAGTGAGAGAGAGAGTGTGTGTCTGTGTGGGTGTGTATTTCATCATCAACCAGCCACCAGGTCTCACTCATGGGTCCAGCTGTAGCAGCATACCCCCCAACTGTTACACGGGGCATGCTAGCAGATCAAAGAGCATGCCCCTCACAAAGCAAAAATGTGGGTGAGGCCCACAATCATGACACAACCCTTGAGACCACACCCCTACCAGCCCCCCTAATTTAGCATATCGGGAAGCAGCTACTGGGGCCTAGGCAGTCAGCATGATACGGGCAGCAGGAGGCCATGCTCTTAGGCAGCAGCACCCATGGCAGGCACCCTTCTAGCCTGCACCTAAAACTGCCACTGCAAACACCCATGGGAATAGAATACTTAAATGTAAAATGATGACACACATTATATTCTTCTACTCTTAGGATTAAAGACACAAAAATTATGCTGGCATTTGTTTTATTTATCCAGGAGGTAGCAGGGGTTTTAATTCATGAATAAGGGTGCTTCTAAAGTACAGGGAAATGCAGGATTAGAATTCTCAATTTTGTTACATTTTTCCTATATATATTTTTGTCTATTTGTTTTTCTTTTAGCAATACAACCTACATTGCCTTTAGTAAAAACAGATGAATCTAACAGCAGTAGGTACAAATCTCTATGAAAATTCCACCTTCAAGTTTAGCTCATATCAAGAATATCTTGATAAGAAAACTAGTCTGAAAAAGGCAATGTGTGACAACCATAAAGGAGTGATGAAATTTCCTTTATTAAAATTGATTTGCAATATTTTCCTCATCAGGAATAAAACTAGCATGTCTATGAAGAGTGAAAATTTAATTTATGATTGTACAATCATATTTCAAAGTCTAATATAAGGCAGTTACAGAATGCATTTTGATACACTAACATTTATACAGGTGTGTGTACACATATTAGGCTAGTAGATGCCAATGTTAACTGCTATATGGCTACTTTTGCAAGGTTGTAGGTCAAGCGATAGACAAATATGCTGTGAAGAACAGAAACATAACTTCAAAATCCATTACTAACACTTCAGGACCACCCACCCTTATTACTTAACAAACACCTATCCCCATAAAACCATAATTTTCCAAGCCTCACTAACATTTTAGGTGCTGAATCTGAACCCCGTGTATTTGTTTTAAATCTGGATTAATCTTTGGGTTTGGTTTTGAAAAACAACCCTTGTATTTTGGTGTTGGTTTTGGTTTTAGAACTGTATTTTCTTGCTCTTACATTATTATTAACCTCAATAACATTAATTTCCAGTTATTTCCAATTGAACACATCACAGTTCACAATATTGTTCACCAATATTGTCTAAAGGCTGGCTGACTAAACTAAGCAACAGAGCTGTGGCACAAACACACAGCAGTTTAAAAGACCTTGAAGCATCTATGAAAAATTGCCACACAGCATTGGCAGACAGGATGGCAGTTTACCCACTTAACTGACAAATTATTTTCAGAAAATCTGCTCAGAAATTTCATTTTTATGAGTGAATTAGTTGTAGGATGTATATTTAACCTTATTCAAAATTATTTTAGGTTTTATATATATATATATATATATATATATATATATACTGTATATATATTTGAAAATAATAGTTCCTCCCAAACATCGGAACATCATTAGCAAACATCGGAACATTGTGGCCATCAGAAACCTCATATCCATTGCTGCTTTTATACTGAAATTGGGGACAGCCACCAGGTACACAGGGGGGATTTTGGGGGGTTCTTTTAAAATTCCCCAACAGCCGTAATTGTCTGCAGCCGCTGGGTGGGGGTCCAGCCGTGCTGACCGATCAGCAACTGTGTGGAGTTTAGATGTACTCTAATAATACATGAATTGTTTTTAAAGTCATGTTTATGAATATTGTATTCACAACTATGGATGTATATCAATTATGATGGTACATGGGGAATGCTGCCTGGTATAATGTTTTTTTGTGAAGGAACGGTCTGCAATAGGGTCCGCAGATGGAATTGCTGAAAACGAGCTGGGTCAGATTTTTTAGAAGTCAGTTATACAAATGGGACTGTATGCACTTGGTTGAGATTTTTCATGAGTGGGTTTTTATCACGATATCAGTATTGGTAATTTTTTTGATTTTTCATCACTAGCATGGTCTTATCTGTTTTTTTTATACCATTTAGGCTATGTCTGATCATGGAGGGTGAAATATTGATAAATGGAAGGTTTTTTCACCGCCAGTGGGATTTTTTACATTATAAATTTCCCATACCTGTGTTTTTATGCATTTTGCACTTTATTTATAGAGAGATGCACGATAAATTCATTACAGTTCATTTTCAGGTACCATGACGTGGTATCCTGCAGATTAGCTCCTTAACAGATTGTGGTTGTTTTACAGGGTTGCCGCGGCAACGTGGCCGGGACCAGTGACGTCACTTCCGGCGGAAGTGTCCAGCCCAGGGAGACGGACGACGGGCCCGGGACACGGTGGCAGCGGCAACCAACAGGGGAGAGACTTGAGGGGTGAGTGCACCTATAAATGTTGGGTTTGAGTGTTATGGGGGTTATCCTAATGAAGGGGCTACGTGCCCCGAAACGTTGATGTAATTCTGCAGCTTGTTTACTAAATTTTTTGCACCTTTACGTCTCTGAGTGCCGCATTCTTTACATGGGATATTGATGGAGGTGGAAACCTCATAGGATGGCACCTGAGCCAGAAAGCCCACGGAGGCCTTCCGAGTGCCGGCTACTACAAGGGTATCTATATATATATATATATATATATATATATATATATCAAGTTTTTTTTATAGATCAGTGCGCTTATCCAGCAATCGGAAATTCCCTCTAGGGGTCAGTCACTAGCGGTTTATAAAGTCTCAAAAACCGTCACTGCCCTCAGTGAATTGGTCGGATCATCAAAATCCTATGGGCCCACTCCAGACTTCCTGGCGGCAGCTCAGTTCCTCAGTAAATGACCCGGGTATATTCAGTCATGGAATTTAAATGGTACTAGGAAAGAAGAACAAGCGCGCTGACCAGGAAGCAGAATGGGTGGAAACTCCCACAGCGCAATCCCATACACCAGGCCTGGCCAACCTGTGGCTCTCCAGATGTAGTGAAACTACACATCCCAGCATGCCCTGCCACAGTTTTAGCATTCCCTAATAGCAAAACTGTGCTAAGGCATGATGGGACTTGTAGTTTTACAACAGCTGGAGAGCCACAGGTTGGCCAGGCCTGCCATACACCTTTCTGTAGAGCAACGTGTCCTCCCCGCGTTATCACAGCATCAGAAAGAGTCTCTCCAAATAGTGCTCAGGACTGCTCAGTGAACATTGCTCCGTGGCTGGAAAGTCCGGTCATCTTACAGATAGGCTGCGGACATACCTCCCAACATGACCCTCTACAGCTAAAATTACAAAAGGGAGTCTTCCATTGCTTTATACGGATTGGATAAAGGTTTATCTGACACGTGCAGGTTAAAGATTTGATTTGGTACGCGTGATTTATAGGGGTGGGACCCCTGGTTGATACATTAAGATACTACACTATATGGTGATGTTCTATGTCTCCTGATATATAGGTGGAGAACAGCCACTGGATAAGGAATTGATAGGCCTTGACACAAGTTGCTATCTGGTACGGATTATTATTATTATTATTATTATTACATTTTATTTATTGGGCGCCACAAGTGTTTTGCAGCGCCGTACAAAGGACAGTACAGGGAGACAAAACTTAGCATAACAGTAAATAAATAACAAAAATGGAGTGCAGGTAACAAAGAGCACCACAATTCTCAAAGCATAATACAGCTTAGATGTAAGTAGCGAAGGAGTAATCATTGTACTACTTGGGGCTGGCAGCCATAGATAGAGAGGGGCCATTTACCAGCAGGAGAAAAAGCAGGTAAAGATGGTCGCTGAGTGAAATGTGTCAAGAAGAGGGCTTAGACAAGAGGAAAGAGGGCCCTGCTCTGAAGAGCTAACAATCTAGTGGGGAGGGGCAACAGACAGATGACATGAGGTGCAAGCAAGCAGGTAGAAGCCTGATGGTGGTATGCGAGCAAAGCAGAGATGTCCAAGGCATGGGGCAGGGGGATGGAGGAGCAGCCTAAGGACTAGGTTATGCATTGGAGGGGTACGCTTTGATAAATAGGTGGGTTTTCAGTGCCCGTTCTCCATTATTTGTGTTTGTGAATACACTATTAACAAAATTACTGCACCATAAGGCGCTTGTTCTTCCTTCCTAGTACCATATATATATATATATATATATATATATATATATACTGTATATATATGAAAATAATAGTTCCCCCAAACATCGGAACATCGTTAGCAAACATCGGAACATTATGGCCATCAGAAACCTCATATCCATCGCTGCTTTTATACTGAAATTGGGGACAGCCACCAGGTACACAGGGGGGATTTTGGTGGGTTCATTTAAAATTCCCCAACAGCCACAATTGTCTGCAGCCGCTAGGTGGAGGTCCAGCCGTGCTGACCGATCAGCAATGATCGACATAACGACAAACACTTGGGGAGGGTGCAGGGAGGCAGAGGGACCTTCTGGTCCCTCAAAGAGTAGCAGCAGAGGGAAGTTTCTTTTTCCTGCCTCAGCAAATACTCTCTATCTCACTGGTCGCATCCAGTGCGACCAGGTGAGATAAGACACTTGCTGGTATGGTCGAATCTGATGCGAGCATGCCAGGGAAGTCGTTAATAAACTATATGACCCCGTGGAAACCAAAAATGATTTCATTAATCAAGAACTAGATCAGAGGCATGAGGACATGTACGTACTAGAAGACAGGTACAAGATTGATTGATTGATTGATTGATTGATTTAAATGATTAAGAAAATTTAAGAAGATTGCTTGATTAGTTAATTTGGATGATTGTTGATTTCAAAAATTTAAGAAAGGGATAGGCTGATATTGAATTTGCAGCTCTGCTGCAACAATTACTTTTTTTAAATTATATTGTAAGGAATATTCGGCTATTAACATTGGAAGAGTTAATTTAAATGACTGATTAAGAACATTTAAGATGATCTATTGATTGATTGATTAGTTAATTTAAATTATTTTTGATCTGAAAATTTAAGATAAAGTACAGTTAGGCTGATTTGGAATTTGCAGCTCTGGATTCTCTTTCATTGCAACCCTTGTCAGAAATCCTTGTCTATTAACATTGTATTATTTAAATTAAATAATTTATTAAGAAAAAATAAGATAGCGGATTGCAACTATTCATTTCTCTTTCATTTCATCCTCTGTCAGGAATACTTGGCTATTGTATTAACATTGTATTCTTTTCTGGTTAAAAATGTGTTGCAAATTAGTAATGTATTAATGCAATAACCAATAAAAATGTTTGTCTACGCAAACAAAGACAGTCCCCAATGCCCTCCAAAAAAATACAGCCCATTATGAAAAGAAAAGTGGTGCAAGGTTGAATTGTCCTTGGGCCCTCCGACATACCTTTACGTTGTATTTTAAAAAGGACAAGCACTTTTTAACTAACCAAAACTTTTGTGATAGTGACTGCCAATCATTAATGAGGAGGTTGGTGATGTGGTGTTTGTTATGGATATTGCATGTTCTAGTCCATACTGCTGAAAACTGATACTGGACTTCTTATTATTTTACAGTATATTATTTTTTTCAGATTTTGATAAATAACGTGCATGAATTTGCTGCAAGTGATGTAATTGGGAGGAGGTGCCTAGAGGGTTAATGTCCATACACCTCCTAACTATGGCCTCGCAAATAGTACAGATATTTTCACAAAATTTGTCAGGATTAGGAAAAAAATAAATTCACACATACTGTAAGAGGTATGTGACAATGGCCTTCTTTTTATCATGGGCAAGAACTGCTGCCACTGGTGGCTAACTTACACAAACAACCTCCTCATCATTAACATCCTCATTATCATCAGATACTACACAAATATCCCCCCTTATCCTGTTGCACTTCCACAGTTGCATACTCAATTTATATTTCACCATCTTTTGCCCTGCTCATCCCTATATTTGCAGAGGCTGCAGACATGGTGGAAGGAGGTTTCTCTATGAGTATAATGTCTGAAAAGTCAAACTCACAAATAGCTAGTGTGGACACACCTAGATTCTCCTCTGGAATTTGTGAACACACAGTTTGTTATTCAACCTTACAGTTCTTTTTTGGGCACTGATTTGTCTGTTTTAAAAGTACTCTACATCTTTCTTTAACAATGTGAAAAATGTAGGTTTCAGGTGCCATTTTCTTAAACTGTGCATCCCTTGGAACACCTTTAGTAGATGTTGAAGTACTATCATGATTGGCCACAGCACTAGTGCTAGGCTGCTACTCTTGCTCTTCTATTGACTGATCCATATTGAATCAAAGCACTATTAGTAACAGCAGCACCTGGAATGTTGGCTCTGTAGCCACTAATTAACTAGTGAATGCCCCACATAATTTCCAGGCTTTGACTATTATTTAAATATATTGTCTTACAAAATAAATCCTAAATTTGCATGTGGCTGGCCCAGATTACTTGGTTTCTGTAGCTCAGCTTTCTGGTGTCAAATTTATGCTTGGAAAGGCAAGTTCAGGAAGCATTATTACCCAGTTTTGGTTCTCATGCCTATTCCGTATCTTAGTTTAACAGACTTTACTCCTATTACTTGTATTACTATACAATCTTCTCAATTTAATACTTTTCCTTGCATCCCCATTTCTCTCCACTACTTTAGCTCCTTCCAGGCATTACTGCACAACTGTTTCCTATGTATGGTTATCATATGCCCACAGCACCTGAATTCCAGAAACATACTTGCAGGTCATGTATACTTAATTCCAAGCCAAGTCCATTCAGTCTACCTATTCATTCTCACACTACTGTATATTTCACAGACTGCTATCTTTCACCACTAATCTTATTATTTCTTGCAACATGTAGCACATGCCTGGCCAACCTGTTGCTCTCCAACTGTTGTTAAACTACAAATCTCAGCATGCCCTGCTACACAGCAAAACTGTAGAGGACATGCTGGGACTTGTAGATTCACAATGGCTAGGGAGCCAGAATACAACTGTAACATTTCAGTTTTGCTCTCTTTTCTCACCTACTATCTATGGTCACCTTTTCATATTAAAAACTACTTTGATCATCTGCATCACGTACTTAAATGCATCACTCCATGGCTTTTTTAACTACTAAATTACCCTGTAGCACACACTGTACTGTCTTGTAAACATAAGCATTAGTGCACATTTAAATTTACATACACTGACTAATACCACAAAGCAGTGAATGTCTATACAGTTAAAAACTGAAAAATACATAAGAAATCTGTGATATCTTAGAACCACTTATGGTTAAAATACACTAGTCCTGAAGACCAATATATTGCTGGGGTATTTGTAGAATTGGACAACAAATTCCTCTAATGGCTTGTCAGAAAATAGATTGATTTTTCACAAAACAGACAAAAAAAAAATTAGACCAACTTGTGGATAAACCAAAATGGAGTGGTCCTGGTCTTCTATTGTTTTGATGACATTTTTAGTGTTTTAACATAAAGAGCCTGAGTTGGTTCAATTACTTTATTTAAATTCATTGTATTTAATTAAAATGTAGCCACATGTTTAATTCAAAACATATCAACCTCCAAATCTCAGACAGTGTCCAATGACTATCTGAATTAACCCCTTGTATGCCTTTGTGACATGCAAAGGATTCCAGCAGCTATTTGCCTGTGAAATCTTCTGGCATAGCGTTATTCCTATTAAGCAAACAAACCAAAATAATTACGTATTTCAAATATATCCGATACAATATACCAACACAACCCTAACATATAAAAGTCAGTTATGGGGACCAGGGATAAAAAGCATTCACTTATAATTGTGCAAGTCAAGGTACAGCTTGGATGTGTAATACTGGACCTTTCATTTTGTCATACATCCCCTACTTTTTGGCCCTGAGTCCCAAGCAATATAACCTTGCTTGGCAGTGGCAGAATTTGCACGTGGTGGGCCCATGTGTAAAAGCATGCCCTGGGCCCCCCACTCCTGCCCCATGGGTAGAGGCAGTGGGTGATGGGGAGAGGCAAAGGCTGGCAGGGGAGCCATGGAGCGTCAGAGAGACAGTGGGTGACTGGGGAGACAGAGGGTGACAGCCAAAGAAAGGTGGTGACAAGAAGAGGCAGGCTTTGACTGGGCAGTCAGAGAGTGGCATGGAGAAGCAGTAGTAGAAACTGGGAGGAAGTGAGTGACTGGGAAAGCAGACAGTGGAAGGGGAAGGCAGAGAGTGGCAGGTAAAGGCAGTGGGTGACAGGGAGAGGCAGTGAGTTGCAGGGAAAAGCAGTGTGTGAATGAGGAGGCAGTGGCTGGCAGTTTGTGACTGGGCAGGCAGAGAGTGACTGGGAGAAGCAGGGAGTGACAGTATGAGGCAGATGTTGGTAGGAAGAGGCAGTGGGTGACAGGAGTCAGATATACAGATAGATAGGTAGTGGGTTACTGGGGAGGCAGATGGTGGCAGGAGATGGCAGAGGGTTACTGAGAATGCAGAGGGAGGTAGTGGGTGGCAGATGGTGAAAGTGAGAAGCAGTAAATTAAGGGGATAGGCAGAGGGTGACAAGGAGAAGCTGTGGGTGCCAGAAGGAGGCAGAGGGTTTCAGGAGGAGGCAGTGGTTGACTAGGAGGCAGTGGGTGACAGAAAGAGAAAGGGGTGACAGGGATAGACATTTAGTGATTGGGGATGCAGGGGATGGTGGGAGAAAGCTGTGGGTGACTGGGGAGGTAGAGGGTGATGGGGAAAGGCATTGGGAGTCAGGTGCAGGCAGAGGCTGGTTGTAGGAGGCAGTGATTGATAACAGGAAGTAGTCTGTGGCAAGGGTGACTGGATCCTCTCACATAGGCATACTGTACATACATACATTTGTACACATCATTTATTTGAATAGTCCTGCTTGCTTTACTGCTGCTGACTCTGCCTGGTCCTGCTTAACATTCCTCCTTCACATGTTATATCTGCTCCCTCTACCTGCAGTGCACATGGTTTTGCCCATTAGATAACAAATTTGCTGCTACGTTCAGATCTGAATTAGGCTCCATGTAATATGCCGGCCGGCTAATGCTTAAATATAAACGGTGACATTTTTTTTCTATATTTTTTATTTTAAACTAAAAATAATCTATTTCTGGTCACATACCAGCGCTTTTCTTATTCCTATTAAATTTCTTGTCTTTCTCCACGGGTTGAGTTTAACTGCAGAAAAGCATCAGCTGTCTGGCCAACTAATAGGCGTCTGGTCCTTTTGTCTTTTTCTTTCTCATGGGATTGACTCTAAACACTGTTCTCACTCGCGCCCCTTCTCTGACCCCAGACTCTTGAATCCAGCCAGGCATTACTGACAGCTGCAGGAAACATAAATCATTTGTCTTGTCAGTAATATAGCCATGGAAGCCATGGACCTCTAAGTCCCAGGAACCATGGTGCAGTGACGGAAGTTCCGATACGGTTGCTGGAAGCACTGGCCCCCTCCCAGATCAGCAAACTAAGGACCATGCTGATAAACTAGTCAACGGAGTTATTTTTGGGGAGTCTATTTGGCATGATTTCAACATTTCACAGTTTTTCTATTCTCCACCAGAGTCTCATAGACACAGTTTAGATACCCAGTATAAAAGGAGCACCCTACCAACTCAGGTCCTCACCACTTCCCCAAGCACATACTGTAACAGAGGGCTGCCAAATTGCAGAGAAATATGGAGACTCCTTAGTGCCTAAAGATTAAGGTATACACCCTGGCCATGTCCGCTCTGCAGTCTGATTAGCAATGTGGTTGTCTGGGTATTTCACTGGATCCAGCAGTGTTATAGCCTGTAATAGATACTCTATTTATGCCTTTGGAACATTAGGACAGTGGGTACCATCCATCTCCCCCTCTTGTGTAAGTGACAGCTGACCAATGGCAGAAAAACATTGGGGTCCAAGCATTATTTCAACTGGACTCATTCATCACTATCCTACTGAGTGAAAGCTTCCTCTATCCTGGTGGCTGGGTAACTAGTGGGGTCCCACTCTGTGTCCTGGATGCTTTAGCCTCCAGTACAATATCACCATCCTTGTGTATTTCCACCAGATCTTCCACAGCTGTACTAGATTAAGGATGTAAGTTCACAGGGACAGTGACATTATCATCTCCGTTTACTGCATTCACTATTACATGTGCTGGCTGAAGATCATTTTCCTGGTTAGAGGCAGGCAATTTGCCTAGCACACAATGCCAGTCCAAAATACATTCATGGACCACAAAGTGGATCAACATATTCCCTTCCAATTCCTGTGCTAATCTTATTTTCACAATCTCTGATTCTTGGATTCCTTCTTAGCCTCAGGGCAGATACTGGCATTTAGATCACAGCTCCTCATCCCCAAGCTCAATGAATGGGAACCAACCTTCTAGAAGAGATATGTAGCAGAGGGAGATATGTTAGCAAAGGATACAGCAGACGCTTCCACCTCATCCCTTACTTATGAACTACAAATGTGTCCACTTACACCTTTTCTATTTTGCTCAAATTGGGATGCCATGTATAGCACGGCTAAACTTTCCTCTATAAGAAGCGAGTAAATGAATTTGAAAATGTTTGTTTGCCATAATAGAATATGTATAAAGTAGCATATTAAAGAAGCAAATTAAGAAAAATCACAAAGCATGGCTAATTCTCTGAGTCTATGGCATGCATGCCGTGCCACACATTACAGGATACAGGAAAGGTATATGTGGAAACATCTGGAAATTGAGCAGCTGTGGACTCTCCTTCATGATGGGCCTCCCCCCAGCAGTGTACAGTATGCTGAGCAGCCTGAAGCAAGACACCCTCTCCGCCAGCTATACTTTCGGTTGCTATACTAAAACCTGTTGCTCCACTCATGGGGCTCTCCTCTTTCACAGGTGCCTGTTAGGCCTCCTGGCAGATGGTTACCAGCTTCGCATCTTACATCTCTTTAAATTTTGAAAATTAAAGGTCATCTACTCCTGGGCTGTCTGAATGGCAGGCCTCACTTCCTTCTTATTTTTAGCAGCCTTCCCACAGAGTAGCACACTGGACAGCTGCTACCCTTGGAGCTTCATGCATTGCCATTCCATATTCTCCTGGGAACACTGGTCTAGCCACTCTAAGCACTCCCTGGTCCATTTTTTCTTCCACCACTAGATAAATGCACTCCTCCAGATACTCCAACTGTTCACATTTCCCTCTAGTGTCCCGGAAGCAAAATCCAACTTTGGTACCGACTGAAAGCTTGGATGGAGTACTTTTGATTGCAGATGAAACAAATAATTATTTAACTCTGTGCTAAGTGATGATAGGAGACACCTGGCAGCTCACATTCTGACACTAACTCCTTCTTTAAAAGAATAGCGGATTCCTTGGTCATCTGTTCTTGCAGCATAAGCATCCCCTCAGACTTTTTCAACTCACTGTCTGGGCTCTCATGAGGGAACAGTTCACATAGGACTTGCCTTTCATTCAGAAAACTCTGGCTCCTCTATGCCATTGGGGGTCATTCTGACCCAATTGCATGCTGCAGTTTATCACAGCAGTGCGATCGGGTCAGATCTGTGCATGCAAGATGGCTGAAGGCTGTTTGGCCGCTACGATAGCCTCTGCCTGCCTGTCGCTGGGCGGGGGCGGCGGAATGGCGGCATTTGGCCACCAAACGCAGGCATGGCCGGACTGAACGGGGACAGGCTGCAGCGGCTGCGTGACATCACACACAACCGCTGCAGGCTGGGGAGCGATGAGTAGCTCCCGGCCAGCACGCTAAAGCTGCGCTGGTCGGGAGCTACTCTTGAAGTGCAAAGGCATCGCCGCAGTGCGATGCCTTTGCACTTCTGCGGGGGAAGGGGCGGCACAGACATGTGGGCCGGGATATCCCTGTGCTGGGCGTCCTCCCTCATGTCAGTGTGAATGATCGTAGTAGTGCTAAATTTAGATCATCTCAGAATGACCCCCATTGTCTCAGTCACTTCTTTCCTGAACTCATTGAACTCTGGCTCTCCCAGCAGTTTCCATGCAGCGGCTTTACCCTTTGCAGCACAAAAAAATCTCCAGCAGGTATTCCAATTTTTCCCGTTCGCTGGCTCTTTTCTGCTTGCTGGCCATCTGCCGAGCTCCACTCCAGTAATACCAAAGGTGCTGCATTTTTGTGGGGTTATACAAAACATTCCATTCCCCAGTCTGCAGACACAAACACAATTCTTCACTGATCTGGTCGATATGAGTCATTTATTTTCCTTCCTTTGGCACATTTTATTCTCCTCACTCCTGACACCCACTCCTCTTCTTATAGAACTCTTATACACTCACTTGCTTTACACTCCACTTGGGGAGGTTGGAGCTGAGTGCAGGCAGCTGAGCTGTGTCAGTACAGGCTGCCTGAATGTACGGGGAATTCAAGTGGCAGCGCGCAGTCTCAGGGTATGGTTGGCGACTGCCGATGGGTGGCTCACTGTATTCCTGGTGCTCTTTCTCAGAGCCGCAGGTCACTGTTTATTGCCACTTGCTTGTAAGAGGGTGCTAGAGCGGAGGGGGTGGGAACTGTATTTATTTGCCTGCATTCATTTTTCTTCAAATTAAAGTGTTCTGTGTGTGTTTGTGAGTAGTACTATGTATGTGTGGTGTGCTATGTATGTGTGTGCAATACGTATGTGTGCTGTGTGCAGTATGCATTGTGTGTTCATGTGTGATATACTATGGCCCTCATTCCGAGTTGATCGGTCGCAAGGCGATTTTAGCAGAGTTACACACGCTAAGCCGCCGCCTACTGGGAGTGAATCTTAGCTTCTTAAAATTGCGACCGATGTATTCGCAATATTGCGATTACTAACTACTTAGCAGTTTCAGAGTAGCTTCAGACTTACTCTGCCTGTGCGATCAGTTCAGTGCTTGTCGTTCCTGGTTGACGTCACAAACACACCCAGCGTTCGCCCAGGCACTCCCACCGTTTCTCCGGCCACTCCTGCGTTTTTTCCGGAAACGGTAGCGTTTTCAGCCACACGCCCCTGAAACGCCGTGTTTCCGCCCAGTAACACCCATTTCCTGTCAATCACATTACGATCGCCGGAGCGATGAAAAAGCCGTGAGTAAAATTACTTTCTACATAGTAAAGTTACTTGGCGCAGTCGCAGTGCGAACATTGCGCATGCGTACTAAGCGGATTTTCATTGCGATGCGATGAAAAATACCGAGCGAACAACTCGGAATGAGGGCCTATGTACAGTATGTGTTTGTGGTAAGGTGTGTGTGTCTGTGTGTCTGTGTGATGTGGTGTGTATGTGTATGCAATGTGTATGGTATGGTGTGCTGTGTATGTGTGTGGTGTGCTATGTAAATGCGTGCAATATGGAAACCTCCCCAATACAAGCATTGTGCTGCTCCTTTTTCAAAATTCCAACATTCCCACATGGCTAGATTTGTCTGCCAGGGCTGAGCAAGGGGTGATGGTCTCTGCTTATTGGATCTGCAAAATTAGGGAGGTGGGAGGGAGGGAGGAAGGAAGACCAGGTTTAGAGCAGGTTATCACCTACTGATCCCATGTCACATGTCTACACATCTCTTTATAGAGAAAAATAAATGCTAAAAAAGTTATCCTTCCTCCAAATCTCAGATAGTTTCCAGTCTTTTCAAGAATTAACACCGTACATGTCTTTGTGATATGCCTTTGTGACTATTTGTCTGTGAAATCTGTGTCACCATCCTGCATATTTCTGACATTATCTACCAGATTTTCTTGTGACTTACCTCTGCCATCTCTCCTGCAGAATAGGATAAACAGGTTCACTTGGCACTCTCAAATTCCCAGTGCTTTGTTGTCTTTTGACCTGAGAGCTTCTGCATATAATTTTGCTCACAGACCCTTTGTGCAACAACCACATTGCTGCATGACAGACTCCAGTATACCATCGGTTCCAGTTCAATATCCTCTACCGTTGGTTCCAATCTGATGTCCTTTAATATTGGTTCCAGTATCACTGGTGCAATTCCTGTGTCAACCACAACATTTATTCCCATATGGTTCAAGGATCACAAAGTAGATTGGTAACAATTAAAAAACAAAATGAGCTTTATTCATAATACTCCAGAAATCCAGTGAACAGCAATCAGGATTATACTAATAAAGTTCACTCAGATTTCAGCAAATTCCTTTCCAGCTGCTCTATACTGTAGCTGTTCCAGTCCTGGGTAGCAATGGCAACTGTAGCAGGGCACACAGAGTGACTGATCTCCAATGACAGGGAATGAAACTCCAACCTCCAGTGAGTCTAGCTGTGTACCTTCACCTCCCCACAACACGGGCTCTTTCCCCCCTTGATATTTCCTTTCTCCCACATTTCTCCCCAGCTGGTTCTTTCTACTTCATCCTTTTTGATTGGTGGATCCTATTGTCAGCCTTTCCAGAGGGGAAGAAGGAGGACCTCTACAAAAGGAACATTCTCTTGCTGTCTTCATCTGGAAGGCTTCCTGTGTGGGACTTCTGCAGACTGAGGGCTTCAATTTAAGAACACATCCTTGCGAAAAAAGAGGTACAGTTTAGATGTGCAATAAGTTACCTCTCATCAGTGGCATTTTAAGAGAGGAGGCGACCTTGTAGAGTCTGAGCACTAGAGGGCTCAGACTCTACTGCACATGTGCAGATCTCTGGGAAAAGGGTGCAGCGGCCATTTTCCCTGAGATCTCTCTACTGCGCATGTGCAGAACACTGTAAAAATGGCCGCTGAGCCATTTTCACAGTGTTCTAACAGTGTTGCGGATGCCAGCGCTGGACTTCGGAGGGGTGAGTATTTTAAAAATGGGCGCAGTGTGTGCGGTGGGGCTCCCCTCTGAACTCAGGGCCCGTGTGCACCACACACACTGCACCCATTATAGAAACGCCAGTGCCTCTCATTCTGTCACAGCCAACATGTCCTCATGGTTGTTGTAATAAATGTATCACTTTTCAGTTCATAACATATACAATAGGAAGTTATAGGATTTGTATATTTGGAGGGGTAATTATTTGCAATATAAATGTTGATATCTATCCGATTCAATGTAGTTGTGACCTTTATTATGTACTTAGGAAACAGGATGCATTGTCTTTCAAAGCATTATGCTTTAGTACACTATATCATGCTTCATCCTAACTGCATGAATTTAACTGTTTAAGGTAATGTAAGGTTTACAGCACAAGGTGGGGACAGAACAAAAAAGATATCACCAGTGGGTGGCATGAATTTGTAAAGTTTACTTTGTCTTTGTCCAAGGGGTTAAATTAAACACTGAACAATTTTATTTAATTCGATTTTGGATTTCCTGAACTCTATGGGCGGTATTCAATTATTTTCATACCCTCCCACACACATTCTGTTTCTGCCCTCAGGGGCATGGTATCATCATTTCAGCTCGCTACTCCTGGGGTAGCAAGGCACGTAACCCTTTACACAGCTACACCTGATTTCTATAGGGGCAATATGTGTGATAACAGGGATCATTTTACAAAGGAGCTTGGGCGTGATATATCATTTGAATACCGCTCTATGTGTTTATCTTTGGCACGTGGAATAACAACTGCAATATAATAAGAAACAAATATGCCTTACAAAGGCCCTCATTCAGGTTGGATTGCAAAATGCGTTCCAACTGCAAACATTACAAAAAGGATGCAGGCGCATGCGCAGGGCCAGTCCGCTGCATGTGCCTGTATTTTCTGTGGGCGCCTCACAGTAAATGTGAATGCCTCTGCCTGTCAATTAGGCAGATGTGTTCATGGGGTGGAAGGGGGGCGGCAATGCACCCTTTCCAAGGTGGAGAAGGAGCATTGCAGGGGCGGCAACCGGGCAACGGCGGCTTGGTGGCGCAAACAGTGGTCGTGGCGTGGCCATGATTGAGGCGGCTGCGTGATGTCACACACAGCCTCCGTGATCAAAAAGATGGCGGTGGGCCTCCTGCGGTTGCAGCCAGGCTGGTCCGGCAGATTGTTTCCTTACTTTCAGCGATCCCACTGAAATTGCGGTGCGACAGCAATTTTAGCATGGTTAGGGGGGGTGTCTGGGGGTGGTCTTGCCCTGCGATGGGTGGCCCTCAGCATGCAATCAAAAGGATTGCAAATTCTGCTACTTAGCAGAATTTGCAATCCTTACTGAATTGGCTCCAAAAGTTGCATTCTTTCTTATTCAGAGGGGTATATTTACTAAGTTCCCGATTTTGACCGATTTGGTGTTTTTTCATCAAAGTGTCATCTCGGGAATTTACTAAACTGAAATCTCGGCAGTGGTGAGGGCATTCGTATTTTTTTGGAAGTCAAAGAAAAAAAATACGAATGAATACAACATCGGTCAAATCCGCCTGTTATTTTATACAACTCGGTAATTTACAAAAAATTCGTATTCACTATCACTGCCGTCAATAGCCAAACACTGCCATGAAAAAATACAAATCGTAAAAAAAAAGCAGTTTTCAAATAGACCTGCTTTTTTTTACCGTGTTCTGATAGGCTTGCACGGATCTGTTTATCTTTGAGCCGGTCCTGGTTGTAAAAATATGGGGAAAACCTTTACAGGGGTTCCCCTATATTTTAACAACCAGGACCGGGCTCTGTGCCTGGTTCTGGTGCCAAAAATACGGGGGACATCAAATCACCAACTAGACACCCCTGGCCGGGGTACCCTGGAGGAGTGGGGACCCCTTAAATCAAGGGGTCCCCCCTCCAGCCACCCAAGGGCCAGGGGTGAAGCCCGAGGTTGTCCCCCCCATCCAAGGGAGGCGGATGGGGGGCTGATAGCCTTTTGTGTAAAATAAAATATTGATTTTTGTAGCAGTACTACAAGTCCCAGCAAGACTCCCCCGCAAGCTGGTACTTGGAGAACCACAAGTACCAGCATGCGGGGGGGAAACTGGCCCGCTGGTACCTGTAGTTCTACTACAAAAAAATACCCAAATAAAAACAAAATACACACACCTTGATAGTTCAACTTTATTACATACATGCACACTTACATTCATACATACTTACCTATGTCGACATGAAAAGTCAATTCTCTTCTCCAGTAGAATACAGGGGTATTTGTAAATAAAATTATACTCACAACAATCTAGTGTAGATCGGTCCTCTTCTTTAAATTTGTAATCCAGGGACTTGGCAAAATAAAAAAATGAGTAACCCAGACCACGCACTGAAAGGGGATCCATGTTTACACACTCAGACTGGAGGGGGGGAGGTTCAGGGGAAATTTAAGGAAAAATTACTTCACAGAAAGGGTAGTGGATAAGTGGAATAGTCTCCCATCAGAGATGGTAGAGGCTAAGACTGTAGAGCAATTTAAACCTGCTTGGGATAGGCATATGAATATCCTTACAAAGAATTAAGGTTCAAAAAGGGTTGAGATTACCTAAAGGATAAAAAAAAGGGGCAGACTAGATGGGCCAAGTGGTTCTTAGCTGCCGTCAAATTCTATGTTTCTATGTTTCTATGACTCCTGTCAAAGAGTGTCCCTTCAGCCAATCAGGGAGCGCCACGTCATGGCACTCTCTTGATTGGCTGTGTGCGCCTGAGCTGTCAGTCAGGCTGCGTACTGTAGAGATACAATGTAGCACATAGGCGCTCCATTGTATCCAATGGTGGGAACTTTGCGGTCTGCGGTAGACCGTAAGGTTAAGTGGGGCCATCCAAAGGAGTGACCCCACTTAACCTCGCGCTCTACCGCAGACCGCAAAGTTCCCACCATTGGATACAATGGAGCGCCTATGCGCTACATTGTATCTCTACGGTGCGCAGCCTGACTGACAGCTCAGGCGCACACAGCCAATCAGGAGAGTGCCATGACGTGGCGCTCCCTGATTGGCTGAAGGGACTCTCTTTGACAGGAGTCACGGGGGGTCCCGCCAGTCGGGGAAAGGGGATCCATGTGTAAACATGGATTCCCTTTCAGTGCGTGGTCCGGGTAATCCGTTTTTTTATTTTGCCAAGTCCCTGGATTACAAATTTAAAGAAGAGGACCGATCTACACTGGATTGTTGTGAGTATAATTAATTAATTTGGATTCTACTGGAGAAGAGGATCAACTCTTTGTGTCAACATAGGTAAGTATGTATGAATGTAAGTGAGCATGTATGTAATAAAGTTGTACTATCAAGGTGTGTGTGTTTTGTTTTTATTTGGGTATTTTTTTTAGTAGAACTACAGGTACCAGCGGACCCGTTTCCCCCCTGCATGCTGGTATTTGTGGTTCTCCAAGTACCAGCTTTCTGGGGAGGCTTCCTGGGACTTGTAGTACTACTACAAAAAGCAATATTCTTTTTATTACACAAAAGGCTATCAGCCCCCCATCCGCCTCCCTTGGATGGGGGGGGGGACAGCCTTGGGCTTCACCCCTGGCCCTTGGGTGGCTGGAGGGGGGGTCCCCCTGATATAAGGGGTCTCCACTCCTCCAGGGTACCCCGGCCAGGGGTGACTAGTTGGCGATTTAATGCCAGGGCCGCAGGGACCAATATAAAAGTGTCCCCCGGCTGTGGCATTTTCTCTCTGACTAGTGGAGCCCGGCGCTGGTGTGAAAAATACAGGGGACCCCTACGTCTTTTGTCACCCGTATTTTTGGCACCAGGACCAGGCGCAGAGCCCGGTGCTGGTTGTTAAAATATAGGGGAACCCCTGTCAATTTTTCCCCGTATTTTTACAACCAGGACCTGCTCAAAGAGCCCGAGGCTGGTTATGCTTAGGAGGGGGGACCCCACGCAATTTTTTTTTCTGATTTTTAACTCTTTCCATACTTCTTTTAAAGTACACAATGAAGCCCTGCACGGATCACACTGATCCAGACGGGATTCATTGTGTTAAGTCCGGCAGTGTTTTACTAATCACTCCCGTAAAATACTGCCAGACATTATGAATAACATCAACATCGGAAAAAACGACAATGCATAATACGTCAGCATAGTAAATTAGGCGTAAAAAAAACAAAAAGTTGCAAATTGTCACTCCCGATGTCATTCGTGTTTAATCTTTAACCAAATTCCGACAATTGCGAATCTTAGTAAATATACCCCAGAGTTGTTTGCATTTGCAAGTTTGTAGCTGCAGCTCTTTCCCCTTCATGTTCTTGGGTTGATGTGGCTGGAATACAGCTGGAGGCGTGACCTCATGGTGAATACTAAAAATGCTAGAAATCACAGTATACAATTGAAACACATTGCAGGTAAAGGCCAGATAGTGCAGATCAGCATCACTTAAGCAAAGTGTGTATCTATCTATTTATCTATCTATCTATACAGTGCTATTATTCAGCCATACCTAAACGCCGTTCCTGAAGGTCTTTTGAAATATTACGTACTCAAGATCGGTATTGCGGGGACTCCTATGGCTGCCAGGATGTCTGCAGCCTGACCACAGTGGCGGTGTCCAGGTGAAAGTTTGCATGGCCATTTAAAATGTGGCTCTGGCCGTCAGCCAGTCAGCGCTTATGGATTTGCAGTCATGGCTCCAGATCGGCAGCCAGCCTGACTGGCTCACAAGCCGGCACCATATTTCAAATGGCCGCTGGGGATAGGACACTGTGAGGCGCTGGAGAGAGGAGCACTGCGCTTTCTTCCCATTAGACACAGATGTTGGTGGTTGCAGCATCAGAAGAGTAATGAGCACTACTGGGGTAGAATGTGTAACAGGCACTACTGGGGGCATTATGTGTATATTAGAGATGAGCGGGTTCGGTTCCCCGAGAACCGAACTCCACTTGTCAAACACGGGTCCAAGCCAGACTCAGTTGTTCCCGCCTGACTCGGAAAACCCGAACAAGGCAAAACGTCATCATCTCGCTGTCGGATTCTTGCGAGATTTGGATTCCATATAAAGAGCCGCGCGTCACCGCCATTTTCACCCGGGCATTGTAGAGGGTACAGAGAAGACGTGGCTACGTTCTCTCAGTGTCAAATCTCAGTATCAGTGCTCAGTATCAGTGCTTATTGCTGCTCAGTAATACTAGTACAGTGTCTCTCTTGTGCTGCATCTTGCTGCTGTAGGGTGCTGTGGTGGTAGTAGTGTCATGTGACTGCATCGGTCATCATCATTCCAGTCACAGTGGTATCTGGGGGGGTGGCAATTCCAGAGTGCTTTTGTGCTGCTCCGTAATACTAGTACAGTGTCTTATGCTGCATCTTGCTGCTGTAGGGTCCTGTGGTAGTAGTGTCCTGTGACTGTGCATCGGTCATCATCATTCCAGTCACAGTCGTATCTGGGGGGGTGACAATTCCAGAATGCTTTTGTGGTGCTCAGTAATACTAGTAAAGTGTCTTGTGCTGCATCTTGCTGCTGTAGGGTGCTGTGGTAGTAGTGTCCTGTGACTGTGCATCGGTCATCATCATTCCAGTCACAGTGGTATCTGGGAGGTGACAATTCCATAGTGCTTATTTGCTGCTTACTAATACTAGTACAGTGTCTCTCTTGTGCTGCATCGTGTCAGTTCTCAGTGGTATCATCAGTGCTCAGTGTCACTGCTCATTGTCTTGTGGTGCTCAGTAATACTACATTACTAATACTAGTACAGTGTCTTGTGCTAATGGTGTTGCTCAGTGTCAGTTCTCAGTAGAATCATCAGTGCTCAGTATCAGTGCTCAGTATCATCAGTGCTCAGTATCACTGCTCATTGTCTTGTGGTGCTCAGTAATACTACATTACTAATACTAGTACAGTGTCTTGTGCTAATCGTGCCGCTCAGTGTCAGTTCTCATTAGTATCATCAGTGCTCAGTATCAGTGCTCAGTATCATCAGTGCTCAGTATCATCAGTGCTCACTATCACTGCTCATTGTCTTGTGATGTTCAGTAATACAGGTTGAGTATCCCTTATCCATAATGCTTGGGACCAGAGGTATTTTGGATATCGGATTTTTCCGTATTTTGGAATAATTGCATACCATAATGAGATATCATGGTGATGGGACCTAAATCTAAGCACAGAATGTATTTATGTTACATATACACCTTATACACACAGCCTGAAGGTCATTTTAGCCAATATTTTTTATAACTTTGTGCATTAAACAAAGTGTGTCTACATTCACACAATTCATTTATGTTACATATACACCTTATACACACAGCCTGGGGGTCATTTAATACAATATTTTTAATAACTTTGTGTATTAAACAAAGTTTGTGTACATTGAGCCATCAAAAAACAAAGGTTTCACTATCTCACTCTCACTCAAAAAAGTCCGTATTTCGGAATATTCCGTATTTCGGAATATTTGGATATGGGATACTCAACCTGTACTACATTACTAGTACTAGTACAGTGTCTTGTGCTAATCGTGCTGCTCAGTGTCAGTGCTCAGTAGTATCATCAGTGCTCAGTACAACAAGTATGTATTAAAACAAGTATGTATTAAAACAATGGCAGCCACAGTAGATCCACAGAATAATTACCAGATGGTCTGAGAACCCAGAAAAAGTTCTCAAACAAGCTCTTAAATCACCAACAACCACTCGGATCTGGAAACTGGGAAAAGGAACCTGGTTCCTATTGAGCCGGATCTGCTGAATATGGCTGGTGTAAATAGTGAGATAGCCAACGCGTTTCAACTCCTTCCTGGAGTCTTTTTCAAGGCATAATGAACATGTCAGCACAATGTGGATCTACTATGGATATACTGTGGCTGCCATTGTTTTAATTCATACTTGTTTTAATACATACTTGTTGTATGTTCACATCTTGCATAATGTTTAATTAAATTTTATGTTGTCTGCACATGATGGTATTTTCCCCTCTATTTTACATATATGCGGATATATCTGATCAATGAATGAGGTGGAAAGCCTGGATTTCTGAAATTGAATTCAGCCACAAAAGGGACGTATGGTCTAAATTTAGTATTGTACACTAAATCTGTTGCGCCTTGTGGTATTTTACTCCTATCCTTTTCTTTCATTTGCATTTTTGGTGTCTGGGGAGAGGCATCTACACAGGTATAATTAATATTAGGGCAGCCCTACACTGTCTACCATTTTTGCGCTGTGCGTGGTGCACAGGAAATATTCCATTAGTCCATTGCACATTTTATTCTCTCAGTTTTCCTGTGTTTCGCCTAGCGGCAATCATGTTTAAATATCGTGACCAGAGAAGGTCTATGCTTGATAATTTATTTAAAGATGAGGGTGAACATATTGATTTGTTAGATGTCGGCCTAGAAAATATTATGAGAAAGCTGGAATCAACATTACTCAAGGAAACAAGATTTGGTGGGAAACCGTGACGCTAGAAAAATATCTAGCCCACGATCTCATCCCAAAGGGTCTAAAGATTAACAAGAGGGCCTCCTTCGATACGGCCTCTGAGACCTTTAAAGATGATTGGTATAGAATCATCGAGTGTTCCTTTGCTCTAATTAATCTAATTATTAGTGAAATAAAAAGGAGCTCAGTGAATTAGATGATGAAATCAAAAAACATAAAGATCTTATTGCCCCTTTCAGTGATCTAACTGACTATAAAGAGTTTGAAAACAGAATTGAGATTAATATAAAGAAACAGGAAAAGATCTTAGTAGACAGAAAGATCAGAAAGTTTATTAGGGATAAAAAAGAGGCCAATGTATCTGAGGAGGAGACAACAGACATTGCCAATACATCACATGATTATACAGATGATCATTCCCCTGATAGACAGAGAACACCACAACGTAATATTGGACAAGATTGGAGGAGGGTGAATGTCCATCAGAGAGGGAGACCTATCAGGAAGGACAGAAGAAGAGAGAATGATATACCAAACTATAAAGAAGATAGGTATGCACTAAGATCCTATCAAAATAGGCGAGACAGAATAGGATACCATCAATACCAACAAGGGAGGTTTAGGAGGTATGAGGAGAATCGAAATAGGAATTACCTTGAAAAAGAAGAATATGAAGATCATTTCACCATTAGAAGGGATGGCGGCGAGGGACAGAGAGATGGAAAAGATTGGTGATCTAGGGAAACCAGACCGATACAATTGAGAAATAGATATGGGGCCTTAAACGAAAGAGAGGAAAATCCACGTTTTTTAGACAAACGAGAGAGGACAATACGGTGGAGGTAGGATGTCCTAGGACTCATAGAGGGAAGAGAGGAGGGAAAAAGAAAGGAAGAAGTCGGTATACAGAGGAGAGACAGAGGAGAAAAAAATCAGTTAAATAGATTAAAAAAGAGGAAAAATAAAAAACCTCCATCTGTAGAAGAAACATTAGGGTCCAACTCTGTGGAGAAGGAGTCAGTTCACACATACTAACCAAGCATGAAAGAAGTGTGTTGGAAAAGGGGCTGAAGTATGCACCCTCTGCCTCTATTAATAAATTTGAAACATTTGTGGACATGCACAAATTTGTTCGCAAGCTTTGCATAAAGAAGTTTTTTGCCACTAAATCACTCATAGGAGATCTTGGCCAAGTGGAGATAACCAATTCGACACCATTCAAACCCAAGTCGGCCTTTTTTCCTGCCCATGTAAAGGGCAATTTTATTGAGACCTACTGTGAGATGGTGCAGGAGGATCTTAGGAATATAAAACCAAGAGGATTCAAATGTAACCTCTCATATAAAGAGAGAACAGCACTTAAGGAACTAAGATCCAATAAGGATCTAACAATTAAACCCGCCGATAAAGGCGGAGGAGTGGTGGTTATGAACAGTGAGTTGTATAGCAAAGAACTAGATCTACATGTAAAGGACCAGAGCCAATATTCTAAACTCAGGGCAGACCCGACAACAAAGATAGTCTCTAAGTTACAAACTCTGTTGGAGAAATATAACATCATGGGGGTACTAGAGGACAGAGAAAAGGAATTCATACTTAATTTAACTCCAACGGTCCCGACCCTTTATCTGCTCCCCAAAGTCCATAAGGATGCGACACATCCTCCAGGCCGACCTATAGTGTCGGGGGTCAATTCGGCCACGGCCAATTTATTAGAATATATCGATTTTTTTCTCCAACCGTTGGTATTAAATAATCCCTCCCACCTTAAAGATACAAAGGATGCTCTACTTTATCTGTCCAACATTGAGTGGGAGGAAGATTTTGTGTTAGTAACAGCCGATGTTAAATCGCTCTATTCTTTTATAGAACATGATGCAGGTATTTTGGCAACAAAAACCTCCTTGGAGTCAAGTGCACTGAAGGAGGAGACTCAGGAATTCATCCTAGAGGGTATCAGGTTCATATTCACCAACAATTACTTCATTGTAGAGAATGATTATTATATACAAAGGGTGGGCACAGCCATGGGCACCAGGTTCGCTCCTAGCTATGCCAATATTTTTATGGGCAAATGGGAATCGGATTTTGTTTTTTAAACAACAACCTGTTTGGAGCGAAAATGGTGTCCTGGAGGTGTTATATCGATGACATCATGTTCATATGGAGGGGGGACATGTCATCTTTGGATTCTTTTTGTTCCTATTTAAACAACAACTCTTTGAATATAAACCTTACGTACACTATAGATAGAGAGTCAGTGAATTTCTTAGATCTAACAATCTACAGATGTATCCTCATACACCATTGCTCATAGCGCGCTATTTAGGGTCCTGAATCGCGAGTTGTAATAACGTAATGGCGCGCGTTGTGTCCCACGCCATGTAATACACATTTTGACCGCTAGGTGGCGAATGCTCCATGTTAAGCACGGTGCCGCGCGTTCACTAAGAGTAGAACACATCATATATTTACCTGGAGAGCCAGCTCATATCATTGTCAGCAGTGGCATAATGGTTACAGTGTCTGCTTGCAATGCGTGTATCCCGCGTTCGAATCCTGTTGAGACTAGAATTTTTTTTTTTGTGAATTTATTTAATGTCATTTTTAATGGAATGGGAAAAGTCAGAAAAAAAATGGTGTGGGGTCCCCCCTCCAAAGCATAACCAGCCTCGGGCTCTTCAAGCCGGTCCTGGTTCTAAAAATCCGGGGGGGAAACGGACAGGGGATCCCCCGTATTTTTAAAACCAGCACCGGGCTCTGCGCCTGGTGCTGGTGCAAAAAATACGGGGGACAAAAAGAGTAGGGGTCCCCCATATTTTTTACACCAGCATCGGGCTCCACTAGCTGGACAGATAATGCCACAGCCGGGGGTCACTTTTATACAGTGCCCTGCGGCCGTGGTATTAAATATCCAACTAGTCACCCCTGGCCGGGGTACCCTGGGGGAGTGGGGACCCCTTCAATCAAGGGGTCCCCCCCCAGCCACCCAAGGGCCAGGGGTGAAGCCCGAGGCTGTCCCCCCCATCCAAGGGCTGCGGATGGGAGGCTGATAGCCTTGAGAAAAATGACAGAATATTGTTTTTTCCAGTAGTACTACAAGTTCCAGCAAGCCTCCCCCGCAAGCTGGTACTTGGAGAACCACAAGTACCAGCATGCGGGAGAAAAACGTGCCCGCTGGTACCTGTAGTTCTACTGGAAAAAAAATATCCAAATAAAAACAGGAGACACACACCGTGACAGTAAAACTTTATTTCACACATGTTGATACACATACATACTTACCTATGTTGACCCGCCGACCGGCACGTCTCGTCTCCGACGATCCAGGGTACCTGTGAAAAAAATTAGGCTCACCTGATCCAGGGTCCGGGAGATAATCCACGTACTTGGCAAAAAAACAAACCGCAATTACCCGTGCCAGCGGACTGAAAGGGGTCCCATGTTGACACATGGGACCCCTTTCTCCGAATGCCGGGACCCCACGTGACTCCTGTCACTGAGGTCCCTTCAGCCAATCAGGAAGCGCTACTTCGTGGCGCTCACCTGATTGGCTGTCTCGCGTCTGAGGTCAGACAGCGCATCGCAAAGCCTCTCCATTACTTTCAATGGTGGGAACTTTCCGGGCAGCGGTGAGGTCACCCGCGGTCAGCGGCTGACCGTGGGTAACCCCACCGCTGACCGGAAAGTTCCCACCATTGAAAGTAATGGAGAGGCTTTGCGATGCGCTTCTGTCACTTCAGAGGCGCATACAGCCAATCAGCAGAGTGCAAGGATGTTGCGCTCGCTGATTGGCTGAAGAGACACTTCTGTGACAGCAGTCATGGGGGTGTCTTTGCATTCGAGGAAAGGGGTCCCATGTGTAAACATGGGACCCCTTTCAGTCCGCTGGCACGGGTAATTGCGGTTTGTTTGTTTTTACAAGTCCGTGGATTATACTCTGGACCCTGGATCAGGTGAGTATAATTTTATTCACATGTACCCCGGATTCTACAGTGACGAGGGAGACGTGGCAGTCGGCGGGTCAACATAGGTAAGTATGTATGTGTTGGCAGGTGTGAAATAAAGTTTTACTGTCACGGTGTGTGTCTCCTGTTTTTATTTGGGTATTTTTTTTCCAGTAGAAATAAAGGTACCAGCGGGCCCGTTTTTCTCCCGCATGCTGGTACTTGTGGTTCTCCAAGTACCAGCTTGCGGGGGAGGCTTGCTGGGACTTGTAGTACTACTGGAAAAACAATATTCTGTCATTTTTCTCAAGGCTATCAGCCTCCCATTCGCAGCCCTTGGATGGGGGGGACAGCCTCGGGCTTCACCCCTGGCCCTTGGGTGGCTGGGGGGGACCCCTTGATTGAAGGGGTCCCCACTCCCCCAGGGTACCCCGGCCAGGGGTGACTAGTTGGATATTTAATGCCACGGCCGCAGGGCACTGTATAAAAGTGACCCCCGGCTGTGGCATTATCTGTCCAGCTAGTGGAGCCCGATGCTGGTGTAAAAAATACGGGGGACCCCTACTCTTTTTGTACCCCGTATTTTTTGCACCAGCACCAGGCGCAGAGCCCGGTGCTGGTTTTAAAAATACGGGGGATCCCCTGTCCGTTTTCCCCCCGGATTTTTAGAACCAGGACCGGCTCGAAGAGCCCGAGGCTGGTTATGCTTTGGAGGGGGGATCCCACACCATTTTTTTTCGGGTTTTTCCTATTCCATTTAAAAAAATACAAATAAATAAAAAATAATCTTTTTAAAAATATATAAATAATACTTGTGCCTCCAAAAAAGACAAACCAAGTACCTAATCCCTTCTAATATAAATATGGTTTGTACACAGACACCGGACAAAATCCGTTAATATAGTACACCACATCAAAACACATCATATATTTACCTGGAGTACCAACTCATAACATGGTCAGCAGTGGCATAACGGTTACAGTGTCTGCTTGCAATGCGTGTATCCCGTGTTCGAATCCTGTTGAGACCGGAATTTTTTTTTTTTTCTGGTGAATTTATTTTTATATATTTTATTTTAAAGAAATACACTTGTTTGGTCTGTTTTTTCTTTCCCGCTGGGCTCCATTATGTTTTGTACACAGACACCGGATAAAATCCGTTATGGGTATACCACATTGCAGGCGGTGGGGAAGCAAATTCAGTTTGCACGCATTGTGGGCTACAGATTCAATCCACGGTTTGTGGACTGCATCCGGCGTCTTACTGTACATCAGGCAAAAATGGCAGGGAGACGCTACGTTAGAGGGAGCTTCTGATCCTGCTTAGGTGGCGGAACCGGCCATTTACTACGAACTCGGAGAAGTGGCGGGCTTACAATAAAGCCCGCCTTGAGATCCGAGCAAAATATGGCCAGTCCTGCAGCCTCAGGTCACTCCAGAGGAAGTGGAGTGATCTGGTCACCAGGGAGCCCAGGAAACTGGAATTACTGCGGCTGTCCCTGAGGAGTAAGTACAGTCCAGTACTGCACATTATTACTACTGTATTTAAGTAATGTACATTTCTCTAATGTCCTAGAGGATGCTGGGGTCCATTTAGTACCATGGGGTATAGACAGGTCTGTAGGAGCCATCGGCACTAAATGACTTTAAACGTGTGGGCTGGCCCCTCCCTCTATGCCCCTCCTCCAGACGTAAGTTTAGAAATTGTGCCCGGAGGAATCTGTTTGGATGGGCGACCATGTTAAGGTCGACAGTCATTAGGTCATTAGGTCGACCACTATTGGTCGACAGTGACATGGTCGACATGGACTCATGGTTGACACATGAAAATGGTCGACATGACAGGTCAGCATATGAAAGGTCTCCAGTGATGAATACTCACCACTCTTCTGACTTCTGGCTCTGTTAGGGGGTGGCGGCAGTGCTGCGGGAGTGAGCACTGGCCAGGCTTGGGCTATGTTCAGTACCCTCAGGAGCTAATGGTGTCCTGTCAGCGGAAGCAGAGCCATGGAACTTAATGAGAAGTTGGTTCCTACTTCATACCTCCCAACTTTCTTATGTTCTAAGGAGGGACACATGCGTGGCGAACCCGCGTGCTCCCGAAAAGGGGATAGGGCCTATGAAAAGGGGCGTGGCTTCGCGGATGCCCCGCAATTGCTAGCCACGCTAAGCAGGGCAGCGAGATCTAGCATGCAGGCCAATCTAGCACCAGCGATAGCGATGCGCAGAGCTGCGCATCGCTATCACAGTGGGAGGTAAACACGGAGCGATCATGCGTAAAATCTAAGCAATCTAGTCAAATCTAAGTGATCGCTCCGTGAGTACCCCCCTTAAATCCCACAAAGCAGGGAGACTTGCCAGCAGCATCCTCTAGGATGTTAGAGAAATACAGGCGTTCCGAAACATACTGTACTGTATCTGAGTGAGCCTAATAATGAGTATACTGTGAGATACTGTATGACATACTGTACAGTATGCTGTATCCGAAGTGGTGCATTCATGAACAAACTCCATATGCAGTAACCTTTTTGGTTGCTTTAAGAAATATCCTTCACAATATGGCAATCCCTGCCCCCCAGTCAAAACTTGTTTCTGTAGACACTAGTGTTCAATTAGCAGCAATTGAATGTGTATTCAGATTAAAGTGGATTAACTAGTGTCTGCAGAAATGGTGTTTGACTGGGGGGAGGGACAGCCATACAATACAGTATAGCAGTGATTTTCAACCTTTTTTTAGTCACGGCACACCGAATAATATTTTAAAATTCCCAGGGCACACCATCAGTTCCCCACAGAAAAAAAACAAAAAACACACATTGGCCCTCACAGTAAAGCAAAATCCACACATACATTGGCCTACACAGTTGCTCCCCACATAAATCATGTTGTTCACACATAAATCAATCACATTTCTCCCCACATAAATCGTATTGCTCCCCACATTAATTATTCACTTTGTTCCCCCCATAAATCCATATAAATCCTTATTCTCCCCACATGAATCTTATTGTTCCCCACAGGAGAAATAAAATAACAAATATTAGCCCCTACCGGTCAGCTGTCCTCCTCCCAGTCCCTCGGTTGCGGGCGTTCATAGTGGAGTGCTGCAAATACTGAGCAGGGGGCGGTTGGGCAGGTGTGGATGTGGGTTGGCAAGGAAAGCTGTGTATGCAGGCGGGAACTGGAAGATGTGTAAGCAGGCAAGTGGGCTGTCTGGGTGGTAGACGCGGCAGCAGTGACCTATGATATCACACCGCCGAGTCTTCAAGTCATAGGTCACGGCCGGAGCATGACTGATCCTCTAAAAAGATCCCGGGCCAACAGTTCACTCTGAAGGTGCAGGACACTGCTCTGGCTCCGCGGCACACCTTGCAACTGGTCGCGGCACACTAGTGTGCCACGGCACACTGGTTGAAAAAGCCTGCTGTATAGTATACTGTAAATGACATTTCTTAGCAAACAGAAAGCCCTCCTTGTGATACATTTCTCTGTGAGGGAAAAATTGCACCAGCAAATCAGCTCATACAGTAACTGTCAATTTTAAAAAACAGTCTGTACCATGACAGTTACGAGCTGATTGGCAATGGCTGAAACATTACTTACCGAGTAACAATGCAGTGGTACTGATCATCAGGGCAGCGGGCGGCAGTGGAGCATAAACCGAGAGGAGCAGCTGCAGCAGTTTATTACTGCTGCTGGGCTGCCCCTGTCACCCCAGGATCAGAGTTGGCAGCAGGTGTTGTGGCAGCCTGGATGGTGTGCATGGCTTATTACACCTGCATTAAAATAAATGTTGCCAGCATGAGGGGTATCAAATGCCAAAAGGATATACAGCATATTCTCTTGCATACTGTATATCAGTGTGCCTAAGTTCACGGCTCCCTTATATTATAAATTATCATATGTCACTTCAAATGCTGCCATAATATCTAAAAGGGGGAGCTCTGCCTGCCGTAATATCTAAAAGGGGGCTCCGCCTGCCATACTGTGTAAAAGGGGGCTCCACCTACATACTGTACTGTAGGGGTGTCCCTTATTCATGTTATGACACACATTAGTGCCCCTCATACACAAAGCCCACAGCAGTAGCACCCCTAATACACATAATGCCCACAGCAGTACCGCCCCTTATACAATGCCCACAGTAGTATTGCCCCTTATTCTATGGCCACTGTACTGTTAGTGCCCCTTATGTACAGTAGAGCCCATAAAAGAAATGCCCCCAGTAGTAGTGCCCTTTATGTCCCCAGTAGTGCCCCTTATGTCCCGCTTATAAAGTGACTCCTATGCAATGCCCGTAAATCTCAAAAATAAAAATAGACGCTTGCAGGGGTGATCAAATATTTATTGTCACTGTAATAGGAACTGGAACTTGGCCGGTACCTGTTTTATGGGAAAAAAATAAATGACTGTAAATACTGTACTGTACCAGGCCCACAAGGAACCCTATAAAGCACAGTTTACGTGACATCATGATGGTCCACAGCAGAGACATGGGGAGGCTCAGCCACAGGAGCAGGGAAAGGCTAAAGGGGAAGCTGAGGCACAGTGGGAGGTGTAGGATAAGAGGCACAGGGTGGGGAATAAGGTTTAGAAACAGTGGTGAAATGAGCCTTAACTTAACAAAAATGTCTTACCAGGACGAGGCGGGTCCGCAAATGCCGGCGGCGGAGGAATTGGTCCAGGGGTGCCTGTATTAAACACATTGGCCACAGCATTACCATTGTCCCCAGCAGTAATCAAACAAAAGCATTCATACCCTCATGGTTTACTGTACATTTCACAAGGTGCAAATCGCACCTGGGGCCTAATTCAGATCAGATCGTAGATGTGCTAAATTTAGCACATCTATGATCAGTTTCACAGACACTGGTAAATCTCAAAAATAAAAATAGACGCTTGCAGGGGTGATCAAGAACCAATTCAAATATGTATTGTCACTGTAATAGGCAAAATCAGTGCTGGGGTCTTCCAATCATAAATTACAGTACAGTATTTACTGTTACAGCATTCAGTATGTGCAGTAATGTACTGTACCCAGGGCGTCAGCAGCGGATAAGATGGCGAAGGGCCCAGCAGCAGATAAGGTGGCGAAGGGCTCGGCACCACTCTTTCAGTGAAAGAGTGGTGACGAGCCCTTCGCCACCTTATCTGCTGCTGGGCCCTTCGCCATCTTATCCGCTGCTGACGCCCTGGGTACAGTACATTACTGCACATACTGAATGCTGTAACAGTAAATACTGTACTGTAATTTATGATTGGAAGACCCCAGCACTGATTTTGCCTATTACAGTGACAATAAATATTTGAATTGGTTCTTGATCATCCCTGCAAGCATCTATTTTTATTTTTGAGATTTACCAGTGTCTGTGAAACTGATCATAGATGTGCTAAATTTAGCACATCTACGATCTGATCTGAATTAGGCCCCAGGTGCGATTTGCACCTTGTGAAATGTAGAGATGAGCGGGTTCGGTTTCTCTGAATCCGAACCCGCCAGAACTTCATGTTTTTTTTCACGGGTCCGAGCGACTCGGATCTTCCCGCCTTGCTCGGTTAACCCGAGCGCGCCCGAACGTCATCATGACGCTGTCGGATTCTCGCGAGGCTCGGATTCTATCGTGAGACTCGGATTCTATATAAGGAGCCGCGCGTCGCCGCCATTTTCACACGTGCATTGAGATTGATAGGGAGAGGACGTGGCTGGCGTCCTCTCCATTTAGATTATAAGAGACTGAGAGAGATTTACTGGAGCTGACTAGGAGGAGTACTGTTACTGTAGAAGTGTAGAGACTGAGTGGAGAGAGTTTACTAGTGAGGACAGTGCAGTTTACTTTATAATCCGTTCTCTGCCTGAAAAAAGCGATACACAGCACACAGTGACTCAGTCACATACCATATCTGTGTGCACTGCTCAGGCTCAGGCCAGTGTGCTGCATCATCTATTATCTATATATAATATTATATATATCTGTCTGACTGCTCAGCTCACACAGCTTATAATTGTGGGGGAGACTGGGGAGCACTACTGCAGTGCCAGTTATAGGTTATAGCAGGAGCCAGGAGTACATAATATATTATATAGTGAGTGACCACCAGACACACAGTGCAGTTTATTTAATATATCCGTTCTCTGCCTGAAAAAAGCGATACACACAGTGACTCAGTCAGTCACATACCATATCTGTGTGCACTGCTCAGGCTCAGGCCAGTGTGCTGCATCATCTATTATCTATATATAATATTATATATATCTGTCTGACTGCTCAGCTCACACAGCTTATAATTGTGGGGGAGACTGGGGAGCACTACTGCAGTGCCAGTTATAGGTTATAGCAGGAGCCAGGAGTACATAATATATTATATAGTGAGTGACCACCAGACACACAGTGCAGTTTATTTAATATATCCGTTCTCTGCCTGAAAAAAGCGATACACACAGTGACTCAGTCAGTCACATACCATATCTGTGTGCACTGCTCAGGCTCAGGCCAGTGTGCTGCATCATCTATTATCTATATATAATATTATATATATCTGTCTGACTGCTCAGCTCACACAGCTTATAATTGTGGGGGAGACTGGGGAGCACTACTGCAGTGCCAGTTATAGGTTATAGCAGGAGCCAGGAGTACATAATATATTATATAGTGAGTGACCACCAGACACACAGTGCAGTTTATTTAATATATCCGTTCTCTGCCTGAAAAAAGCGATACACACAGTGACTCAGTCAGTCACATACCATATCTGTGTGCACTGCTCAGGCTCAGGCCAGTGTGCTGCATCATCTATATATATTATATATCTGTCTGACTGCTCAGCTCACACAGCTTATAATTGTGGGGGAGACTGGGGAGCACTACTGCAGTGCCAGTTATAGGTTATAGCAGGAGCCAGGAGTACATATTATATTAAAATTAAACAGTGCACACTTTTGCTGCAGGAGTGCCACTGCCAGTGTGACTGACCAGTGACCTGACCACACTGACCACCAGTATAGTTAGTAGTATACTTATATTGTGATTGCCTGAAAAAGTTAAACACTCGTCGTGTGACTTCACTTGTGTGTTTTTTTTTTTTTTATTCTATAAAAATAAAACTCATTCTGCTGACAGACAGTGTCCAGCAGGTCCGTCATTATATAATATATAATATATACCTGTCCGGCTGCAGTAGTGATATATATATATTTTTTATATCATTTATCATCCAGTCGCAGCAGACACAGTACGGTAGTTCACGGCTGTGGCTACCTCTGTGTCTCTGCACTCGGCAGGCAGTCCGTCCATAATTGTAATACCACCTAACCGTGGATTTTTTTCATTCTTCTTTATACATACATAGTTACATAGACATCTTCTCTTTATCAACCAGTCTATATTAGCTGCAGACACAGTACAGTACGGTAGTTCACGGCTGTGGCTACCTCTGTGTCTGCACTCGGCAGGCAGTCGTCCATAATTGTATACCACCTAACCGTGGTTTTTTTTCATTCTTCTTTATACATACATAGTTACATAGACATCTTCTCTTTATCAACCAGTCTATATTAGCTGCAGACACAGTACAGTACGGTAGTTCACGGCTGTGGCTACCTCTGTGTCTGCACTCGGCAGGCAGTCCGTCCATAATTGTATACCACCTAACCGTGGATTTTTTTCAGTCTTCTTTATACATACATAGTTACATAGACATCTTCTCTTTATCAACCAGTCTATATTAGCTGCAGACACAGTACAGTACGGTAGTTCACGGCTGTGGCTACCTCTGTGTCTGCAGTCGGCAGGCAGTCCATAATTGTATACTAGTATCCATCTCCATTGTTTACCTGAGGTGCCTTTTAGTTGTGCCTATTAAAATATGGAGAACAAAAATGTTGAGGTTCCAAAATTAGGGAAAGATCAAGATCCACTTCCACCTCGTGCTGAAGCTGCTGCCACTAGTCATGGCCGAGACGATGAAATGCCAGCAACGTCGTCTGCCAAGGCCGATGCCCAATGTCATAGTACAGAGCATGTCAAATCCAAAACACCAAATATCAGAAAAAAAAGGACTCCAAAACCTAAAATAAAATTGTCGGAGGAGAAGCGTAAACTTGCCAATATGCCATTTACCACACGGAGTGGCAAGGAACGGCTGAGGCCCTGGCCTATGTTCATGGCTAGTGGTTCAGCTTCACATGAGGATGGAAGCACTCAGCCTCTCGCTAGAAAAATGAAAAGACTCAAGCTGGCAAAAGCAGCACAGCAAAGAACTGTGCATTCTTCGAAATCCCAAATCCACAAGGAGAGTCCAATTGTGTCGGTTGCGATGCCTGACCTTCCCAACACTGGACGTGAAGAGCATGCGCCTTCCACCATTTGCACGCCCCCTGCAAGTGCTGGAAGGAGCACCCGCAGTCCAGTTCCTGATAGTCAGATTGAAGATGTCAGTGTTGAAGTACACCAGGATGAGGAGGATATGGGTGTTGCTGGCGCTGGGGAGGAAATTGACCAGGAGGATTCTGATGGTGAGGTGGTTTGTTTAAGTCAGGCACCCGGGGAGACACCTGTTGTCCGTGGGAGGAATATGGCCGTTGACATGCCAGGTGAAAATACCAAAAAAATCAGCTCTTCGGTGTGGAGGTATTTCACCAGAAATGCGGACAACAGGTGTCAAGCCGTGTGTTCCCTTTGTCAAGCTGTAATAAGTAGGG
Source organism: Pseudophryne corroboree (assembly GCF_028390025.1). Taxonomy (NCBI): domain Eukaryota; kingdom Metazoa; phylum Chordata; class Amphibia; order Anura; family Myobatrachidae; genus Pseudophryne; species Pseudophryne corroboree. The sequence continues at coordinate 332,919,147 of NC_086445.1, forward strand.
GTAAGGACGTTAACCACCTCGGAACATCCTCCCTTATACGTCACCTGCAGCGCATTCATAATAAGTCAGTGACAAGTTCAAAAACTTTGGGTGACAGCGGAAGCAGTCCACTGACCAGTAAATCCCTTCCTCTTGTAACCAAGCTCACGCAAACCACCCCACCAACTCCCTAAGTGTCAATTTCCTCCTTCCCCAGGAATGCCAATAGTCCTGCAGGCCATGTCACTGGCAATTCAGACGAGTCCTCTCCTGCCTGGGATTCCTCCGATGCATCCTTGCGTGTAACGCCTACTGCTGCTGGCGCTGCTGTTGTTGCCGCTGGGAGTCGATGGTCATCCCAGAGGGGAAGTCGTAAGCCCACTTGTACTACTTCCAGTAAGCAATTGACTGTTCAACAGTCCTTTGCGAGGAAGATGAAATATCACAGCAGTCATCCTACTGCAAAGCGGATAACTGAGGCCTTGACAACTATGTTGGTGTTAGACGTGCGTCCGGTATCCGCCGTTAGTTCACAGGGAACTAGACAATTTATTGAGGCAGTGTGCCCCCGTTACCAAATACCATCTAGGTTCCACTTCTCTAGGCAGGCGATACCGAGAATGTACACGGACGTCAGAAAAAGACTCACCAGTGTCCTAAAAAATGCAGTTGTACCCAATGTCCACTTAACCACGGACATGTGGACAAGTGGAGCAGGGCAGGGTCAGGACTATATGACTGTGACAGCCCACTGGGTAGATGTATGGACTCCCGCCGCAAGAACAGCAGCGGCGGCACCAGTAGCAGCATCTCGCAAACGCCAACTCTTTCCTAGGCAGGCTACGCTTTGTATCACCGCTTTCCAGAATACGCACACAGCTGAAAACCTCTTACGGCAACTGAGGAAGATCATCGCGGAATGGCTTACCCCAATTGGACTCTCCGGTGGATTTGTGGCATCGGACAACGCCAGCAATATTGTGTGTGCATTAAATATGGGCAAATTCCAGCACGTCCCATGTTTTGCACATACCTTGAATTTGGTGGTGCAGAATTTTTTAAAAAACGACAGGGGCGTGCAAGAGATGCTGTCGGTGGCCAGAAGAATTGCGGGACACTTTCGGCGTACAGGCACCACGTACAGAAGACTGGAGCACCACCAAAAACTACTGAACCTGCCCTGCCATCATCTGAAGCAAGAAGTGGTAACGAGGTGGAATTCAACCCTCTATATGCTTCAGAGGTTGGAGGAGCAGCAAAAGGCCATTCAAGCCTATACAATTGAGCACGATATAGGAGGTGGAATGCACCTGTCTCAAGTGCAGTGGAGAATGATTTCAACGTTGTGCAAGGTTCTGATGCCCTTTGAACTTGCCACACGTGAAGTCAGTTCAGACACTGCCAGCCTGAGTCAGGTCATTCCCCTCATCAGGCTTTTGCAGAAGAAGCTGGAGGCATTGAAGAAGGAGCTAAAAGGGAGCGATTCCGCTAGGCATGTGGGACTTGTGGATGCAGCCCTTAATTCGCTTAACAAGGATTCACGGGTGGTCAATCTGTTGAAATCAGAGCACTACATTTTGGCCACCGTGCTCGATCCTAGATTTAAAGCCTACCTTGGATCTCTCTTTCCGGCAGACACAAGTCTGCTGGGGTTGAAAGACCTGCTGGTGACAAAATTGTCAAGTCAAGCGGAACGCGACCTGTCAACATCTCCTCCTTCACATTCTCCCGCAACTGGGGGTGCGAGGAAAAGGCTCAGAATTCCGAGCCCACCCACTGGCGGTGATGCAGGGCAGTCTGGAGCGACTGCTGATGCTGACATCTGGTCCGGACTGAAGGACCTGACAACGATTACGGACATGTCGTCTACTGTCACTGCATATGATTCTCTCAACATTGATAGAATGGTGGAGGATTATATGAGTGACCGCATCCAAGTAGGCACGTCACACAGTCCGTACTTATACTGGCAGGAAAAAGAGGCAATTTGGAGGCCCTTGCACAAACTGGCTTTATTCTACCTAAGTTGCCCTCCCACAAGTGTGTACTCCGAAAGAGTGTTTAGTGCCGCCGCTCACCTTGTCAGCAATCGGCGTACGAGGTTACATCCAGAAAAAGTGGAGAAGATGATGTTCATTAAAATGAATTATAATCAATTCCTCCGCGGAGACATTGACCAGCAGCAATTGCCTCCACAAAGTACACAGGGAGCTGAGATGGTGGATTCCAGTGGGGACGAATTGATAATCTGTGAGGAGGGGGATGTACACGGTGATATATCGGAGGGTGAAGATGAGGTGGACATCTTGCCTCTGTAGAGCCAGTTTGTGCAAGGAGAGATTAATTGCTTCTTTTTTGGGGGGGGTCCAAACCAACCCGTCATATCAGTCACAGTCGTGTGGCAGACCCTGTCACTGAAATGATGGGTTGGTTAAAGTGTGCATGTCCTGTTTTGTTTATACAACATAAGGGTGGGTGGGAGGGCCCAAGGACAATTCCATCTTGCACCTCTTTTTTCTTTTCTTTTTCTTTGCATCATGTGCTGATTGGGGAGGGTTTTTTGGAAGGGACATCCTGCGTGACACTGCAGTGCCACTCCTAGATGGGCCCGGTGTTTGTGTCGGCCACTAGGGTCGCTAATCTTACTCACACAGTCAGCTACCTCATTGCGCCTCTTTTTTTCTTTGCGTCATGTGCTGTTTGGGGAGGGTTTTTTGGAAGGGACATCCTGCGTGACACTGCAGTGCCACTCCTAGATGGGCCCGGTGTTTGTGTCGGCCACTAGGGTCGCTAATCTTACTCACACAGCTACCTCATTGCGCCTCTTTTTTTCTTTGCGTCATGTGCTGTTTGGGGAGGGTTTTTTGGAAGGGACATCCTGCGTGACACTGCAGTGCCACTCCTAGATGGGCCCGGTGTTTGTGTCGGCCACTAGGGTCGCTAATCTTACTCACACAGCTACCTCATTGCGCCTCTTTTTTTCTTTGCGTCATGTGCTGTTTGGGGAGGGTTTTTTGGAAGGGCCATCCTGCGTGACACTGCAGTGCCACTCCTAGATGGGCCCGGTGTTTGTGTCGGCCACTAGGGTCGCTAATCTTACTCACACAGCTACCTCATTGCGCCTCTTTTTTTCTTTGCGTCATGTGCTGTTTGTGGAGGGTTTTTTGGAAGGGACATCCTGCGTGACACTGCAGTGCCACTCCTAGATGGGCCCGGTGTTTGTGTCGGCCACTAGGGTCGCTTATCTTACTCACACAGCGACCTCGGTGCAAATTTTAGGACTAAAAATAATATTGTGAGGTGTGAGGTATTCAGAATAGACTGAAAATGAGTGTAAATTATGGTTTTTGAGGTTAATAATACTTTGGGATCAAAATGACCCCCAAATTCTATGATTTAAGCTGTTTTTTAGTGTTTTTTGAAAAAAACACCCGAATCCAAAACACACCCGAATCCGACAAAAAAAATTCGGTGAGGTTTTGCCAAAACGCGTTCGAACCCAAAACACGGCCGCGGAACCGAACCCAAAACCAAAACACAAAACCCGAAAAATTTCAGGCGCTCATCTCTAGTGAAATGTACAGTAAACCATGAGGGTATGAATGCTTTTGTTTGATTACTGCTGGGGACAATGGTAATGCTGTGGCCAATGTGTTTAATACAGGCACCCCTGGACCAATTCCTCCGCTGCCGGCATTTGCGGACCCGCCTCGTCCTGGTAAGACATTTTTGTTAAGTTAAGGCTCATTTCACCACTGTTTCTAAACCTTATTCCCCAACCTGTGCCTCTTATCCTACACCTCCCACTGTGCCTCAGCTTCCCCTTTAGCCTTTCCCTGCTCCTGTGGCTGAGCCTCCCCATGTCTCTGCTGTGGACCATCATGATGTCACGTAAACTGTGCTTTATAGGGTTCCTTGGGGGCCTGGTACAGTACAGTATTTACAGTCATTTTTTTTTTCCATAAAACAGGTACCGGCCAAGTTCCAGTGCCTATTACAGCGACAATAAATATTTGATCACCCCTGCAAGCGTCTTTTTTTATTTTTGAGATTTACGGGCATTGCATAGGAGTCACTTTATAAGCGGGACATAAGGGGCACTCATAAGGGGCACTCCTGGGGACATAAAGGGCACTACTACTGGGGGCATTTCTTTTATGGGCTCTACTGTACATAAGGGGCACTAACAGTACAGTGGCCATAGCATAAGGGGCAATACTACTGTGGGCATTGTATAAGGGGCGGTACTGCTGTGGGCATTATGTGTATTAGGGGTGCTACTGCTGTGGGCTTTGTGTATGAGGGGCACTAATGTGTGTCATAACATGAATAAGGGACACCTCTACAGTACAGTATGTAGGTGGAGCCCCCTTTTACACAGTATGGCAGGCGGAGCCCCCTTTTAGACATTACGGCAGGTGGAGTCCCCTTTTAGATATTACGGCAGGCAGAGCTCCCCCTTTTAGATATTATGGCAGCATTTGAAGTGACATATGATAATTTATAATATAAGGGAGCCGTGAACTTAGGCACACTGATATACAGTATGCAAGAGAATATGCTGTATATCCTTTTTGCATTTGATACCCCTCATGCTGGCAACATTTATTTCAATGCAGGTGTAATAAGCCATGCACACCATCCAGGCTGCCACAACACCTGCTGCCAACTCTGATCCTGGGGTGACAGGGGCAGCCCAGCAGCAGTGATAAACTGCTGCAGCTGCTCCTCTCGGTTTATGCTACACTGCCGCCTGCTGCCCTGATGATCAGTACCACTGCATTGTTACTCGGTAAGTAATGTTTCAGCCATTGCCAATCAGCTCCTAACTGTCATGGTACAGACTGTTTTTGAAAATTGACAGTTACTGTATGAGCTGATTTGCTGGTGCAATTTTTCACTCACAGAGAAATGTATCACAAGGAGGGCTTTCTGTTTGCTAAGAAATGTAATTTACAGTATACTATATAGCAAGCTTTTTCAACCAGTATGCCGTGGCACACTAGTGTGCCACGACCAGTTGCAAGGTGTGCTGCGGAGCCAGAGCAGTGTCCTGCACCTTCAGAGTGAACTGTCGAGCTCTTTTTAGAGGATCAGTCATGGTCCGGCCGTGACCTATGACTTGAAGACACGGCGGTGTGATATCATAGGTCACTGCTGCCGCGTCTACCACCCAGCCAGCCCACTTGCCTGCTTACACATCTTCCAGTTCCCGCCTGCATACACAGCTTTCCTTGCCAACCCACATCCACACCTGCCCAACCGCCCACTGCTCAGTATTTGCAGCACTCCACTATGAACGCCCGCAACCGAGGGACAGGGAGGAGGACAGCTGACCGGTAGGGGCTAATATTTGTTATTTTATTTCTCCTGTGGGGAACAATAAGATTTATGTGGGGAGAACAAGGATTTATATGGATTTATGGGGGGAACAATGTGAATAATTAATGTGGGGAGCAATACGATTTATGTGGGGAAAAATGTGATTGATTTATGTGTGAACAACATGATTTATGTGGGGAGCAACTGTGTAGGCCAATGTATGTGTGGATTTTTCTTTACTGTGAGGGCCAATGTGTGTTTTTTGTTTTTTTTCTGTGGGGAACTGATGGTGTGCCCTGGGAATTTTAAAATATTATTTGGTGTGCCGTGACTAAAAACAGTTATAAAATCACTGCTATACAGTTTTGTATGGCTGTCCCTCCCCCCAGTCAAACACCATTTCTGCAGACACTAGTTAATCCACTTTAATCTGAATACACATTCAATTGCTGCTAATTGAACACTAGTGTCTACAGAAACAAGTTTTGACTGGGGGGCAGGGATTGCCATATTGTGAAGGATATTTCTTAAAGCAACCAAAAAGGTTACTGCATATGGAGTTTGTTCATGAATGCACCACTTCGGATACAGCATACTGTACAGTATGTCATACAGTATCTCACAGTATACTCATTATTAGGCTCACTCAGATACAGTACTGTATGTTTCGCAGAGGCGTAACTAGGGTTTTTGGAGCCCAGGGCAAGATCAATAATGGCGCCGCCCCCCCCCCCCCCCCAAAAAAAAAAAAATGTTAATAAAATTAATAAAATGATAATAAAAAAAATACAAAAGGAAAGTATGTGCAGACGCCACCGGTGTCACTGCATATAAAGATGTCAGTGTGTGTGTGTATGTATGTATGTGTATGTAGGTGCAGTGGTCGAAGTTGAATTTTTGAAGGTGGAATGAAAGAGAGCAGATAGCAAAAGGGGCGTGGTCACTCAAAAGGGGCGTGTCCTTCAGTGTAGTAGGACCCCTTATACTATCTAGTACCGGTGCCCCTTTGACATTATAGCACACGGTATGAGCCGAAATTCACATTATAGCACACAGTATGAGCCGAAATTCACATTGCCCCACACGGCATGAGCCGAAATTCACATTATAGCACACAGTATGAGCCGAAATTCACATTACCCCACATGGTATGAGCCAAAATTCACATTATAGCACACGGTATGAGCCGAAATTCACATTAGAGCACACGGTATGAGCCAAAATTCACATTACTCCACATGGTATGAGCCAAAATTCACATTACCCCACATGGTATGTGCCGAAATTCACATTACAGCACACGGTATGAGCCGAAATTCACATTACAGCACACGGAATGAGCCAAAATTCACATTACCCCACATAGTATGAGCCGAAATTCACATTATAGCACACGGTATGAGCCAAAATTCACGTTACAGCACATGATATGAGCCAAAATTCCCATTATAGAGTTAGGGGATCCTACCCCCAGAATTAACATGGCCTGTGGGGCACTATGATGAGGGGAGCCCACCCCCTTAATAGACTAATTGCAGAGTTTAGCAGCGGAAGGGCTGCAGCTGTTTCTTACCCCAAGCTGCGGCATTTCTGCCACCTCCGACACTCCACATCTTCGGCACCACCCGGGATGCAGAGCACCGCACCGGGTATGCACCCTTTTCAGTGTGGTCTGCTGCGCTCCGAAGGGGTTCTTGTTTCATGCTGCAGGATCCCGATGTGCGCCTTCCTCCCCGCTGTTACTGTCATGGTAAGCATTAGTATCGTTTACCGCAGAGGCCATTTTCTGAGGCATATGTGTTAAACCTCAGGAACTGAGATGCCCTTCTCACCATATAGCTGTGTGGCCGAGCCGGGCGGGGGGACAGCCAGCAGCAGCATGCCGGATTTCAGCAGCAGAGGGTGCGGGCTGTACATACTTGAGGCAGCTGGATATTCAACAGTGCTGAAAGCCTCCGGAGCCCGCACCCCCGGAGCTGCAGTACACCGGCAGAGGACACCCATCCCCCGAACCCTGCGTAGCCCAAAGCCGGAGATCAGCAGCATGTTGAACGCGGAAGCAGAAGCTGCTTATTGCCGGTCAGCATGCTGCTGATCTCCGGCTTTGGCTCCGCACGTGCATTACAGCCCCCACCCTCGGCTGCTGATATCCGGCATGCTGCCCCTGCTGCTGGCTTTCCACCCGCCCGGCTCGCTTACCCAGCTGGATGGTGAGTGAGAAGGGCATCTCAGTGCCCATGGTTTAATACATATCTGTCTTCGGTAAATGGCCATTAGTACATCCCACACACACTGATTACACACACACAGACTTGCCACCCCCAAATCCTACACACACCCACTCAGACTACACACACACATTCTCATACTTTCCTCTCCCCCACACACACACTGGACTGCAAAAATTTACACACACTGACACTGTTCCACACACACACAATTAACACACACTCACACTGTCCCACACACACAATTAACACACACGCACACTGTCCCACACACCAGTGGCATGCGGTGAGGTCAGTGGCGTGCGGTGAGGCACTACAGCCATAATGTCCGCCGAATCCTGCCGATGACCCCTACCGCCACTGAGCCAATGCCCGCCACTGCCTCTGAGCCGATTGCCCGCTGCCACCACCAATGGCTTACAAACTCGCCCACCATCAACTGACCCAGCCCTCCGCCACTAATTTGCAACTCAGTCCAAAGCCGCCAATGCCCGCTGCATGCCTGCTCATCATACTTGTGATATATTGTACATTTTTATAGAAAAAATTAATAATTAGTGTTTGGGACTGGGAAGGGAGTGGGAGGAGGACATGAATGCAATTTTGTTGTCCAGGGTTTCCATTAACTTAATGGAGAAGGGTCTGAATGGGTTAAAAATGTAAAAAAAAAACTGCGTGAGGTCCCCCTCCTAAGTATAACCAGCCTCGGGCTCTTTGAGCCGGTCCTGGTTGTTTAAATACTGGGAAAAAATTGGACAGGGGTTCCCCGTATTTAGACAACCAGCATCGGGCTCTTAGTCCGGTCCTGGTTCCAAAAATACGGGGGACAAAAGATGTAGGGGTCCCCCTGTATTTTTAAAACCAGCACCGGGCTCCACTAGCCAGGGACATAATGCCACAGCCGGGGGACACATTTATGTAGGTCCCTGCGGCCGTGGCATTACCCCCCCAACTAGTCACCACTGGCTGAGGTTCCCTGGAGGAGTGGGGACCCCTTAAATCAAGGGGTCACCCCCCCTCCAGGCACCCAAGGGCCAGGGGTGAAGCCCGAGGCTGTCCCCCCCATCCGTGGGCTGTGGATGGGAGGCTGATAACCATGTAAGTAAAAAAAGAATATTGTTTTTTGTTGTGGAACTACAAGGCCCAGAAAGCCTCCCCCGCTTGCTGGTACTCGGAGAACCTCAAGTACCAACATGCAGGGAAATAACGGGCCCGCCGGTACCTGTAGTTCTACAACAGAAAAAATACCCAAATAAAAACACAACTCACACACCGTGACAGTAAAAATTTATTAAAGCACACTGAGACACTCACACATACTTACCTATATCCCACGCCGGTCACGTCCACTTGTCCAGTAGAATCCAATAGGGGTAGCTGTAAAAATGAGAGACACATTACTTACCTACATCCCACGCCGGTCACGTCCACTTGTCCAGTAGAATCCAGTAGGGGAATCTGTAAAAATGAGAGACAGATTACTTACCTACATCCCACGCCGGTCACGTCCACTTGTCCAGTAGAATCCAATAGGGGTACCTGTAAAAATGAGAGACAGATTACTTACCTACATCCCACGCCGATCACGTCCACTTGTCCAGTAGAATTCAATAGGGGTACCTGTAAAAATGAGAGACAGATTACTTACCAACATCCCACGCCAATCACGTCCACTTGTCAGTAGAATCCAGTAGGGGAATCTGTAAAAATGAGAGACAGATTACTTACCTACATCCCACGCTGGTCACGTCCACTTGTCCAGTAGAATTCAATAGGGGTACCTGTAAAAATGAGAGACAGATTACTTACCAACATCCCACGCCGATCACGTCCACTTGTCAGTAGAATCCAGTAGGGGAATCTGTAAAAATGAGAGACAGATTACTTACCTACATCCCACGCTGGTCACGTCCACTTGTCCAGTAGAATCCAATAGGGGTACCTGTAAAAATGAGAGACAGATTACTTACCTACATCCCACGCCGGTCACGTCCACTTGTCCAGTAGAATCCAATAGGGGTACCTGTAAAAATGAGAGACAGATTACTTACCTACATCCCACGCCTATCACGTCCACTTGTCCAGTAGAATCCAATAGGGGTACCTGTAAAAATGAAAATGATACTTACAAACTTCAATCCACAGGAGGAGAGAGAGAGAGAGAGAGAGAGAGAGAGAGGGGGGGGGGGGAGGAGGAGGAGGAGTGGGGGGGGGGAGAGAGACTAACCTGCTGCTGCTGCTGGGCAGACCGGCACACACTGCAGGGCCACGACGGGAGGACGGAGCCGGCGGAGGAGGGGGAGAGCCGCACACCGCCGCTCCTGTCAGCGGCAGCGGAGGAGGACGGGGCGCACACTACAGACGCCAATAACCGCCGGGACAATTAACACACACACACACAATTAACACACGCACACTGTCCCACACACACACACAATTAACACACACGCACGCACACTGTCCCACACACACAAATAACATACACGCACACTGTCCCACACACACAATTAACAAACACGCACTGTCCCACACACACACAATTAACACACTCACACTGTCCCACACACACACACACACACACACAATTAACACACGCACACTGTCCCACACACACACAATTAACACACACGCACACTGTCCCACACACACACAATTAATACACACGCACACTGTCCCACACACACACAATTAACACACACTCAAACTGTCCCACACACACACAATTAACACACACTCAAACTGTCCCACACACACACAATTAACACACTCACACTGTCCCACACACACACACACAATTAACACACACGCACAATTAACACGCACTCAAAACTGTCCCACACACACAATTAACACACTCACACTGTCCCACACACACACACACACACACACACACACACACACAATTAACAAACACGCAAAACTGTCCCACACACACAATTAACACACTCACACTGTCACACACACATACACACACACACACACACACACACAATTAACACACACACACTGTCCCACACACAATTAACACACGCACACTGTCCCACACACACACAATTAATACACACTCACACTGTCCCACACACACACACAACTTACACACACTCAAACTGTCCCACACACACAATTAACACACTCACACTGTCTCACACACACACACACACACACAATTAACACACACGCACTGTCCCACACACAACACACACGAACACTGTCCGACACACACACAATTAACACACACACACTGTCCCACAAGAACACTGTCCCACACACACACTTAACACACACACACAAAATGTCCCGCACTCCCTGTCCCGACAGGGAAGTATAAAGAAGATTACCCCGCTCACCTGCACTCACTGCTGTTCAGGGGCCGCGCGTCCCCCGAGGTCGCGCACGCGCATGCGCGCACCTCCGCGGTCGCGATCGCGTACACTTTGCAGGGGGGAGTAGGGGGAGGCTCCTGGCTGCCGCTGCCTGTCTATTGTGACAGGCACAGCAGCCGGGGAGACAGGGAAACCGCCGCGGGTAGCGCCGGCGGAATCCCTGACGCATGGGGCGAGTGGGCCGTGCCGGTGGCGCCCCCCTCTGTTGGGGCTGCCATGGCGCCCAGGGCACGTGCCCTGCTCGCCCCGTGCTAGATACGCCTCTGATGTTTCGGAATGCCTGTATTTCTCTAACATCCTAGAGCAGTGGTTCTTAAACTCGGTCCTCAGGACCCCACACAGTGCATGTTTTGCAGGTAACCCAGCAAGTACACAGGTGTATTAATTACTCACTGACACATTTTAAAAGGTCCACAGGTGGAGCTAATTATTTCACTTGTGATTCTGTGAGACCTGCAAAACATGCACTGTGTGGGGTCCTGAGGACCGAGTTTGAGAACCTGTGTCCTAGAGGATGCTGCTGGCAAGTCTCCCTGCTTTGTGGGACTTAAGGGGGGTACTCACGGAGAGATCACTTAGATTTGACTAGATTGCTTAGATTTTACGCATGATCGCTCCGTGTGTACCTCCCACTGCGATAGCGATGCGCAGCTCTGCGCATCGCTATCGCTGGTGCTAGATTGGCCTGCATGCTAGATCTCGCTGCCCTGCTTAGCGTGGCTAGCAATTGCGGGGCATCCGCGAAGCCACGCCCCTTTTCATAGGCCCTATCCCCTTTTCGGGAGCACGCGGGTTCGCCACGCATGTGTCCCTCCTTAGAACATAAGAAAGTTGGGAGGTATGAAGTAGGAACCAACTTCTCATTAAGTTCCATGGCTCTGCTTCCGCTGACAGGACACCATTAGCTCCTGAGGGTACTGAACATAGCCCAAGCCTGGCCAGTGCTCACTCCCGCAGCACTGCCGCCACGCCCTAACAGAGCCAGAAGTCAGAAGAGTGGTGAGTATTCATCACTGGAGACCTTTCATATGCTGACCTGTCATGTCGACCATTTTCATGTGTCAACCATGAGTCCATGTCGACCATGTCACTGTCGACCAATAGTGGTCGACCTAATGACCTAATGACTGTCGACCTTAACATAGTCGCCCATCCAAACAGATTCCTCCGGGCACAATTTCTAAACTGACTTCTGGAGGAGTGGCATAGAGGGAGGGGCCAGCCCACACGTTTAAAGTCATTTAGTGCCGATGGCTCCTACAGACCTGTCTATACCCCATGGTACTAAATGGACCCCAGCATCCTCTAGGACATTAGAGAAATGTACATTACTTAAATACAGTAGTAATAATGTGCAGTACTGGACTGTACTTACTCCTCAGGGACAGCCGCAGTAATTCCAGTTTCCTGGGCTCCCTGGTGACCAGATCACTCCACTTCCTCTGGAGTGACCTGAGGCTGCAGGACTGGCCATATTTTGCTCGGATCTCAAGGCGGGCTTTATTGTAAGCCCGCCGCTTCTCTGAGTTCGTAGTAAATGGCCGGTCCCGCCACCTAAGCAGGATAAGAAGCTTCCCTCTAACGTAGCGTCTCCCTGCCATTTTTGCCTGATGTACAGTAAGACGCCGGATGCAGTCCACAAACCGTGGATTGAATCTGTAGCCCACAATGCGTGCCATCTGAATTTGCTTCCCCACCGCCTGCAATGTGGTATACCCATAACGGATTTTATCCGGTGTCTGTGTACAAAACATAATGGAGCCCAGCGGGAAAGAAAAAACAGACCAAACAAGTGTATTTCTTTAAAAAAAAATATATACAAATAAATTCACCAGAAAAAAAAAAAATTCGGTCTCAACAGGATTCGAACGCGGGATACACGCATTGCAAGCAGACACTGTAACCATTATGCCACTGCTGACCATGATATGAGTTGGTACTCCAGGTAAATATATGATGTGTTTTGATGTGGTGTACTATTAATGGATTTTGTCCGGTGTCTGTGTACAAACCATATTTATATTAGAAGGGATTAGGTACTTGGTTTGTCTTTTTTGGAGGCACAAGTATTATTTATATATTTTTAAAAATATTATTTTTTTTTTAAATGGAATGGGAAAAACCCGGAAAAAAAATGGCGTGGGGTCCCCCCTCTAAAGCTTAACCAGCCTCGGGCTCTTCGAGCCGGTCCTGGTTCTAAAAATCCGGGGGGAAAACGGACAGGGGATCCCCCGTATTTTTAAAACCAGCACCGGGCTCTGCGCCTGGTGCTGGTGCAAAAAATACGGGGGACAAAAAGAGTAGGGGTCCCCCGTATTTTTTACACCAGCATCGGGCTCCACTAGCTGGACAGATAATGCCACAGCCGGGGGTCACTTTTATACAGTGCCCTGCGGCCGTGGCATTAAATATCCAACTAGTCACCCCTGGCCGGGGTACCCTGGGGGAGTGGGGACCCCTTCAATCAAGGGGTCCCCCCCCCCAGCCACCCAAGGGCCAGGGGTGAAGCCCGAGGCTGTCCCCCCCATCCAAGGGCTGCGGATGGGAGGCTGATAGCCTTGAGAAAAATGACAGAATGTTGTTTTCTCCAGTAGTACTACAAGTCCCAGCAAGCCTCCCCCGCAAGCTGGTACTTGGAGAACCACAAGTACCAGCATGCGGGAGAAAAACGGGCCCGCTGGTACCTGTAGTTCTACTGGAAAAAAAATACCCAAATAAAAACAGGAGACACACACCGTGACAGTAAAACTTTATTTCACACCTGCCGACACATACATACTTACCTATGTTGACCTGCCGACTGCCACGTCTCCCTCGTCACTGTAGAATCCGGGGTACCTGTGAATAAAATTATACTCACCTGATCCAGGGTCCAGAGTATAATCCACGGACTTGTAAAAAAAAAAAAAAAACGCAATTACCCGTGCCAGCGGACTGAAAGGGGTCCCATGTTTACACATGGGACCCCTTTCCTCGAATGCAAAGACACCCCCATGACTGCTGTCACAGAAGTGTCTCTTCAGCCAATCAGCGAGCGCAACGTCCTTGCACTCTGCTGATTGGCTGTATGCGCCTCTGAAGTGACAGAAGCGCATCGCAAAGCCTCTCCATTACTTTCAATGGTGGGAACTTTCCGGTCAGCGGTGGGGTTACCCGCGGTCAGCCGCTGACCGCGGGTGACCTCACCGCTGACCGGAAAGTTCCCACCATTGAAAGTAATGGAGAGGCTTTGCGATGCGCTGTCTGACCTCAGACGCAAGACAGCCAATCAGGTGAGCCCCACGAAGTAGCGCTTCCTGATTGGCTGAAGGGACCTCAGTGACAGGAGTCACGTGGGGTCCCGGCATTCGGAGAAAGGGGTCCCATGTGTCAACATGGGACCCCTTTCAGTCCGCTGGCACGGTAAGTGCGTTTTTTTTTTTTTTTTGCCAAGTACGTGGATTATCTCCCGGACCCTGGATCAGGTGAGCCTAATTTTTTTCACAGGTACCCCGGATCGTCGGAGATGAGACGTGCCGGTTGGCGGGTCAACATACGTAAGTATGTATGTGTGTCGACATGTGTGAAATAAAGTTTTACTGTCACGGTGTGTGTCTCCTGTTTTTAATTGGATATTTTTTTTCCAGTAGAACTACAGGTACCAGCGGGCCCGTTTTTCTCCCGCATGCTGGTACTTGTGGTTCTCCAAGTACCAGCTTGCGGGGGAGGCTTGCTGGGACTTGTAGTACTACTGGAAAATACAATATTCTGTCATTTTTCTCAAGGCTATCAGCCTCCCATCCGCAGCCCTTGGATGGGGGGACAGCCTCAGGCTTCACCCCTGGCCCTTGGGTGGCTGGGGGGGACCCCTTGATTGAAGGGGTCCCCACTCCCCCAGGGTACCCCGGCCAGGGGTGACTAGTTGGATATTTAATGCCACGGCCGCAGGGCACTGTATAGAAGTGACCCCCGGCTGTGGCATTATCTGTCCAGCTAGTGGAGCCCGATGCTGGTGTAAAAAATACGGGGGACCCCTACTCTTTTTGTCCCCCATATTTTTTGCACCAGCACCAGGCGCAGAGCCCGGTGCTGGTTTTAAAAATACGGGGGATCCCCTGTCCGTTTCCCCCCCGGATTTTTAGAACCAGGATCGGCTCGAAGAGCCCGAGGCTGGCTATGCTTTGGAGGGGGGACCCCACGCATTTTTTTTCTGACTTTTCCCAAAAAAATAAATAATTCTGGTCCCGCTAGGATTCGAACCCGTCAGCCAATCAGCAGGTAGCGCTACGAAGGGTCCGTTGGCTATTTGAGGCATTCGCCATAGAGTTTACAACGCATCTTATAACGGGAGTTATAGTGCAAGGAGCTGGCGCGAGTTGCATGGCGCCCGCTTCTTCAGTACGCAGCAACGTTATAGCAGGACATATCTGTATGTTGAAAATAATTGTCTCCATACTAAGACATTTACGAAAGAGACGGACTCTCTTAGCTACATCCATGTGGACAGTTGTCACCATTCCAACTGGCTAGATAGCATTCCTCAAGGGCAATTAAAACGCTTAAAAAGGAACTGCACGACAAAAGAAATGTATCAAGAACAAACCGATGTTCTGAAAGAGAGGTTTGAAAGAAGTGGATATAAACAGGAGAAAGTGCTTAATGCTATACAGGAGGTTGACAAGATTGATAGGAAGGTCCTTTTAGAAGGGAATAAACCCAGACAATCAAAACAGGAGAAGTTCGAGTGGGCATTCGTCACGAGTTCTAATTCACAATATAGATTATTGGAGAAATCAGTTAGACGAAATTGGGATATATTAAAAAAGGACCCAATTATAGGGACGTCTTTACCTGCACATCCAAGATTAATTTACAAAAAGGCTCCCAATTTGAGAAAGACACTGGTCAAAAGTTACTTACCTCCAAAAAAACGAGAGACAAGAATTGCAACACATGGTTTCCATCGCTGTGGAGCATGTATCGGATGCAGGGAGATTCCTAATGATGGATCCAAGAAATTAGAATCCATCTGTATTAATGGGAATACTGTTAAGATCTTGGATTTCATCACGTGTAATACAAAGAATGTGGTCTATTTAATTCAGTGTAAATGTAACCTTTTTTACATTGGACGCACCACCCGATCCCTGAAAATTCACCTTAGTGAACATTGCAGAAACATCAAAAAAGGTCTTGACACCCATGCACTGTCGAATCACTTTAAATTTCATCATGAATGTTCTACTACAGGGATAGTAAAATTTGCAGCAATAAAAATAGTGAAAAATAATCAGCGTCAGAGGGACAGTGCAACGTTGTTAGCCAAAAAGGAGATGCAACTTATATATGAATGTAATACCCTTCATCCTATGGGTTTTAATAAAGACTTTGAACTTAAGTGGTTCATTTAGAAATTAAGTTGGGCCTCTATCTCTTTTTCCATTTGTCTTTTTTCTATCCTTATATTTATGGATCTTTCCTCCAGTTATGTTTTATTGTCATGCTCTCCTGTTTTATTAAAAATGTTTTTCCATTATCAATGGTGAAATATAGCACCATTTTTTGTTTTTAAATGTGGTTTTGTTTTATATCTTTTACAGCATTTATGAATATTATACAGTGTCTTATATGGACTTTTTATTATATTTCTTCACGTTTCCGCCATGCGGAATGGACTTCCGGTATGGTCATAGTCTGGTGCTGGACTTTCGGTAATACCATCTAAGTGACGGGGATGCGGCGGAAGTGACGAGTAATGACGAGTAGCCGGAAGTGATGCGCGGATAGAAGACGCGCCGGAAGTGATGCGCCGCCAGAGGGTGCACCGGAAGTGACGCCCTGCTGTGAGCGGTCATCATGACTACAGGAGACCGAGGAAGTCAGGATGTTCCAATATCCCGCCGGAAAGGGACATTGTGATTGGCTATCAGTGTATTTAAATAGGACATTGTGCTGACATGTTCATTATGCCTTGAAAAAGACTCCAGGAAGGAGTTGAAACGCGTTGGCTATCTCACTATTTACACCAGCCATATTCAGCAGATCTGGCTCAATAAGAACCAGGTTCCTTTTCCCAGTTTCCAGATCCGGGTGGTTGTTGGTGATTTAAGAGCTTGTTTGAGAACTTTTTCTGGGTTCTCAGACCATCTAGTAATTATTCTGTGGATCTACTGTGGCTGTCATTGTTTTAATACATACTTGTTTTAATACATACTTGTTGTATGTTCACGTCTTGCATGATGTTTTATTAAATTTTATGTTGTCTGCACATGATGGTATTTTCCCCTCTATTTTACATATATGCGGATATATCCGATCAATGAATGAGGTGGAAAGCCTGGATTTCTGAAATTGAATTCAGCCATAAAAGGGACGTATGGTCAATACTAATACAGTGTCTTGTGCTAATCATGCTGCTCAGTGTCAGTTCTCAGTAGTATAATCAGTGCTCAGTATCGTCAGTACTCAGTATCACTGCTCATTGTCTTGTGGTGCTCAGTAATACTACATTACTTATACTAGTACAGTGTCTTGTGCTAATCGTGCTGCTGTAGGGTGCTGTGGTAGTGTCCTGTCACTGTGCATAGGTCATCATCATTCCAGTCACAGTGGTATCTGACTATCTGGTATCTATCTAGTGGTATCTAATTCCAGACATGACTGCCGTCTAATTCCAGATATATTACTGGCATATAATTCCACACATTAAAAAATGGAGAACAAAAATTTGGAGGGTAAAATAGGGAAAGATCAAGATCCACTTCCACCTAGTGCTGAAGCTGCTGCTACTAGTCATGACAGAGACGATTCAATGGCATCAACGTCGTCTGCAAAGGCCGATGCCCAATGTCATAGTAGAGAGCACGTGAAATCCAAAAAGCAAAAATGTAGTAAAATGACCAAAAAAATCTAAATTAAAATCATCTGAGAAGAAGCGTAAACTTGCCAATATGCCATTTACGACACGGAGTGGCAAGGAATGGCTAAGGCCTCTCCTATGTTCCTCATGACTAGTATTTCAGCTTCACAGGACGATGGAAGCACTCATCCTCCCGCTAGAATGAAAAGAGTTAAGCTGGCAAAAGCACAGCAAAGAACTGTGCGTTCTTCTAAATCACAAATCCCCAAGGAGAGTCCAATTGTGTAGGTTGCGATGCCTGACCTTCCCAACATTGGACGGGAAGAGGTGGCTCCTTCCACCATTTGCACGCCCCCTGCAAGTGCTGGAAGGAGCACCCAGAAGTAGTACACTGACAACTAAATCCCTTCTTCCTCTTGTACCCAAGCTCCTGCAAACCACACCATCAACTCCCTCAATGTCAATTTCCTCCTTAGACAGGAACGCTAAATAGTCCTGCAGGCCATGTAACTGGCAAGTCTGACGAGTCCTCTCCTAACTGGTGTTCCGCCGATGGATCCTTGAGTGGAACGCCTACTGCTGTTGTTGCTGCTGGTGCTGCTGTTGTTGCTGCTGGGAGTTGATCGTCATCCCAAGGGGAAGACGAAAGACCACTTGTACTACTTCCATTAAGCAATTGACTGTCCAACAGTCCTTTGCGAGGAAGATGAAATATCACAGCAGTCATCCTGTTGTAAAGCGGATAACTCAGGCCTTGACAATGATAAAGCTGAATATTTATCGTATATAATACCCTTTATGAGGTCTAAGAACACTGTACGCTAACTACGTATGAAGTACCGTAAGGGTACGCACGTTGCGTAACAATCGCTTAGCCGTGGTCGAGACGCTCAAGCGTTACGTTCGCTCACGGCCAAGAGATCACTGGCAGGCACGCTATTGGCTGCCGACTACCGTAATGATTCGCTATAGCGTAACGGACGCTGTATCGGGAGCGGGCTGCTCGAGCGATACAGACGCTCACGAGAATACGCTGTTGGTATCGGGCACACTTATAGGTGAGCGACTATCGCAATGCTACGCTATCAGCGTAGCGGACGCTCGAGACCACGAGGAGATCACGAGCGGCGCAGACGCTCACAATGTTAAACCTTTATATCTAAACCATAAACAGTGTATTATGCAGCAAACCCTTTGTGTAGTGATATGGTGTAAATGCAACCTAGTGTAACCTTATTAACTTAAAAGCTGTTTGAGCGTCACCGACGCTCTGAGAATACTAGACACTTATAAGAAATACACAGATACCTGGGCTTAGGGTCCAACGCCTAAGATATATATATTTTGAATGATATACTTGCAAAAGAATTAATACAAATACAAATCATACACTACAATATAACATAGACTAACTAACCAGGTAACTACACAGTAAATACAATACAATTACTATCTAAGGGAAAATAAGAGAGAAAGAGAAGAGAGAGAGAAATGGCTCATAATAACAAGAAGATCAATATGGTTGCGGAGAAAAACTTACGCACAAAGGAAACGATCGCATGCGCCTCTGGACATCCAGCTCCCGATTTTCAGCAATGATAACCGTTGAAGAGTGAGAGCTGGATGTGGTCAGCCTTTCTATTTATGCCCCACACACAATGCAATTCAATGGTCCCTACAATCTCATTGTTCATTGGACACAGGAATTCCTCCTCGCATTATAACAAAAGGTCATAGGTTGATTCATACAGGTGGGCTGTGACTATTTCCAACAGCTCAGGTGGGAGGGAAACTGGGTTTCCCGCCGCATGGGTAATAAAGTGCAAATAAAGTAAATGTTCATAAACTTCTTATGTCCATAACTATTCGCACGAGCGATTGATCCGCTTCAAACCAACACCGGAATATTGCTAATTAAATACTCTTCCGATGGGTACTAAACACCACTGTATTACTCCTGTCTGACCCTTCGTATCAAACAAAGAGGGATTTCTCTGTTCACGAACATTCTATATTAACCAAACTTTCAGAATCTATCAAAGGGACCATGATCTACAAAATACATTATATGGTGAAAATATGTAACGATTGAGTCGCACGCTACGATCACATAAACTCTACCGTAAATACGCATACCGTGCGCCTGCGGGTGCCCGCGACTGTGAGTATGTGCACGTACGGGAGAGCGTACGCATGCGCAGCACGGACCTGTGTGAGGTGCAAATATGGTAGTGTGCATAGAGATATTTTTCTGACTTTGACAACAACTATGTTGGTGTTAGACATGCGTCCGGTATCCACCGTTTGTTTACAGGGACTTAGAGAATTGCTTGAGGTAGTGTGTCCCTGGTACCAAATCCCATCTAGGTTCCACTTCTCTAGGCAGGTGATACCGAGAATGTACAAAGATGTCAGAAAAAGTGTCCTCAGTGTCCTAAAAAATGCAGTTGTACCACTGTCCACTTAACCACGAAAATGCGGACAAGTGGAACAGGGCAGACTAAGGACTATATGACTGTGACAGCCCACTGGGTAGATGTATTGCCTCCCGCAGCAACAACAGTGGCAGCACCAGTAGCAGCATCTCGCAAACGCCAACTCATACCTAGGCAGGCTATGCTTTGTATCACTGCTTTCCATAAGAGGCACTTAGCTGACAACCTCTTACGGAAACTGAGGAACATCATCGCAGATTGGCTAACTCCAATTGGACTCTCCTGTGGATTTGTGATATTGGATAATGCCACCAATATTGTGCGTGCATTACATGTGGGCAAATTTCAGCACATCCCATGTTTTGCACATACAATTAATTTGGTGGTGCAGATTTTTTTAAAAAACGACAGGGGCATGCAGGAGATGCTGTCAATGGCCCGAAAAATTGCAGGCCACTTTTGGCATTCAGCCACCGCGTGCCAAAGACTGGAGTGCCAGCAAACACTCCTGAACATGCCCTGCCATCAGTTGAAGCAAGAGGTGGTAACGAGGTGGAATTCAACCCTCTATATGCTTCAGAGGATGGAGGAGCAGCAAAAAGGCCATTCAAACCTTTACATCTGCCTACAATATAGGCAAAGGAGAGGGAATGCACCTGACTCAATTGCAGTGGAGTATGATTTCCATGTTGTGCAAGGTTCTCCAACCCTTTGAACTTGCCACACGTGAAGTCAGTTCAGACACTGCCAGCCTAAGTCAGGTCATTCCCCTCATCAGGCTTTTGCAGAAGCAACTGGAGAGATTGAAGGAGGAGCTAAAACAGAGCGATTCTGCTAGGCATGTGGGACTTGTGGATGGAGCCCTTCATTCGCGTAACCAGGATTTACGGGTAGTCAATCTGTTGAAATCAGAGCACTACATTTTGGCCACCGTGCTCGATCCTAGGTTTAAAGCCTATGTTTTATCTCTCTTTCTGGCAGACATAAGTCTGCAGAGGTTCAAAGACCTGCTGGTGAGACAATTGTCAAGTCAAGCGGAACGTGACCCGCCAGCAGCTCCTCCTTTATTTTTCACTGCCACTGGAGCTGCCAGGAAAAGGATAAAATTTCCAAAACCACCCACTAGCGGTGATGCAGGGCAGTCAGGAGCAATTGCTGACATCTGGTTCGGACTGAAGGACCTGCCAACGATTAATGACATGTTTACTGTCACTGTATATGATTCTGTCACCATTGTAAGAATGGTGGAGGATTATATGAGTGACAGCATCACTGTAGGCCATACGTATACTGGCAAGAAAAAGAGGCAATTTGGAGGCCCTTGCACAAACTGACTTTTTGTTATGCACACCAGTGCTAGCTGGAATGTACTGGAGTCTGAACGGTGAGGGATGCAAAACAAATGAACTCACAGACAGACTGGGGAATATGACATTACATACACAGAAGGTGATAGGGTAACAAAATAAACACAAAGTGAACAGAGAAGCCCAAAGGCTAAGAAACTGGGTGTCTCCCTAATATTAGGAATGCTCAGAAGGAAAGAAGCAAGATGTAGTGATTTAATACGTAGAGAACCCGAAATGCTGTTGCTAAGGGCAACAGCAAAACCCTAAAGGGTTACCAACGGGTGTGGCAGTAAACTCCTTGGTCAGAGATGGAATAATAGACACAAGGAGAGTCTCCACAATCCTTGTCCTCACTTGCAGTGCACTGGTTCAGCTTACTGCCACTAAACTGACACCTGAACACCTTGCACAGTGAGAAAGGATTTTGGCAGGCAAGTCTGAGAATACAGCCGCAAACTTGCTAGGTTCACAGAGTAGCAAAAGAACCCCAGCAGGTTAAACGACTGACTCCAGTCTTACTGCTAGGTCTGGATTGGCAGAGTGTAATACCAAATCCCAAGGCCTATTTGCAGTAAGCAACAAACAAATACAAAGTTTACACAGTACTAGCTAGCTTTCAGGAACTGACTAACCAACAAAGATTCAGCAGCATCTGCCTAACCTGAGAAGAGGGTTTATATAGCAGGTGCTGTCCACGCCCAACTCAGACCTCACAGACTGTGAGCACAAAAACCAGCACCGGATCCCCTACCGTACACAGAGCCTGTAACCACTGCACAGCAAAAGACCCGAACCGGAGTATCAGCTACGCTCAGGTTTCTCAGCTAGCACTTGTCTCCCGGTTGCCATGACGACGTGGCAGCACAGAGCGGGAGACCCTAACACTTTTTCTGCTGCGGGGTACACTGGGCTCCACAAGGATGGACAATGGGGTGTAGAGTAGGATCTTGATCTGAGGCACCAACAGGCTCAAAGCTTTGACTGTTCCCAGAATACACAGCGCCGCCTCCTCTATAACCCCACCTCCCTGCACAGGAGCTCAGTTTTGTAGTTGGTACTGCAGTAAGCAGGCACTTAACAGAGGGGCTGCTCCAGGCAGCCCTAAGAAGAGCTTTTTGAGAAGAAAAGTGAAGGCTTCAAGGGCTGCAGCAGTGTGTACATATACTAAAAAACACAGGAGAACGGTCCTCGAGCGCTGATAGATATTTTCAAACTAGTCTTGTGGGCACAGTTCTGTAGGTATATATAAGGAGAGATCACCACACCAACATAATATCCAATATTCAATATCAGCTATGATCTTTCCAGGAACGGACTCTTTAACTCACCGTTAAACAGTGAGATGCATGCACATAAAGGTATCTTTTACTTGGTATTCCACTTTTCATAATAAACTTTTCTCATATGGAACAAAAAGATTTTTTAAATTTTTTATAAAAAATACAACACCTCACACCCTGAGGAAGGAAAAGCATTTCCGAAACGCGTTGGTGTCGAGGTATTCCTGGAGATTGGCACTCACTCTTAGTCGACCTATTGGCTTTATTCTATTGTGGATTGCATACCATCTAAATTTAAGGAGATTTTTGGGGTCCCTTTTTTTGTTTTTCCCGGTAACAATGAGGTGAATAAGTCCAGCTCCTTATTTTTTGCATTCCTATTAGCCGATGGGTATAGAGTGATACAAAACCTTATGCCTCCCAGGTTTTCTGATACTTTTGTTGTTGTATTTTTTATAAAAAATTTAAAAAAATCTTTTTTAATCATTTTATGGACCTTTTTTCAAGTAAATAAAATCCTTTTAAACTCCTGTGGATTTTTACACTGTGTATCTTTGGGACTTGGAGGTATCGTGAAGGATATCTTGAGGAGAAAGAGACCTTTTTATGCATATAGGGTTTATTGACCCAGGTGAGTGTTGTTCCATATGAGAAAAGTTTATTATGAACAAGTGGAATACCAAGTAAAAGATACCTTTATGTGCATGCATCTCACTGTTTAACGGTGAGTTAAAGAGTCCGTTCCTGGAAAGATCATAGCTGATATTGAATATTGGATATTATGTTGGTGTGGTGATCTCTCCTTATATATACCTACAGAACTGTGCCCACAAGACTAGTTTGAAATTGTCTAGCAGCGCTCGAGGACCGCTCTCCTGTGTTTTTTAGTATATGTCGATTAAAGAAGTGGTGTTCTTGTGAGCAGAACTGAGCTGCAGCTAGGAAGGCGCAAGTTGCATCACTCTATTTCTTTGTTATATTAGCAGTGTGTACATGTCTAATGACATTCACTGCTGCAGCTCCATCTCTCCCCAGTGGCGCTGTACACTCCCGAGCCCTTGTTGCCGGGTAACTACAGCAGGAGGCTCCAGTTTTCTTCACATTAGACACATGCGGCTGGGGCTCTCCAGGAACACTTGGCCGCGCTTCGGGAGGTGGTGAGAAGGTCCCGCTTGCGGGATCCAGTCTTTATCGCAATCCGGCGCGTTCAGTGGGAGGCGGGCCGTACGCGCTGGCAGTGGACACTGTGGCAGTACAGGCAATCCCACTAGATCACCAGGGCATGGGCGCAGGTCATGTTTTCTTTCAAAACCCATTTACTTAGAGCCCGCAGTACTCTGTGGTTTTGCCAGCAGGGGGATAAGGCTTAGACCTAAAGCCCCTCCCCAGCCCCAGGGCGCCATTTCCCGCAAATGTTCCCGCCCTGGAGTAGCATATCTGTCTCTCCCTCACTCCCTGTCAGTGTCTGGGCGCCATTATTCCTCAGCTTCACTGTTCCTGGGACTGCTTGGGCAAATCCTCCTGTGTAAAGCCGCCTGGTTGTCAGTGCTGTGACTTTACATGACACTTAAGTATTCTACCTGGCTTTTCAGTCAGTGCTAGTTAAGAAAGAGTGCATTTAGTCAGGGTTTTCTAGTACAATTACCCTGTGATATACATCCAGTTCTTACTGTGTAATGTTATATTTATTGCCTATATAGCTATATATATATAAGCTAGTCCAGTGCAGTATTATTGTTAGTAATAACCTCTGCATTGTACAAACTGTGACTATCTGTGTGTGCATTTGATAGCTGAGTGGTGTCCATTTAGTATCTTTCACTCAACTTGCTATCCCTATATTCTATAACCTGAGGGGGCTTGGTGTGTCAGGTTTTATATTAATATAGGTTTTTCACAAAGATATACTCTAATACATATTTTTCTCTGTGATTTTAGTCACCATATCTCTCCTTTATCTCTGCTAGTGCTGACAACACTGCGCAGGGGTTTGGGTACGAGGTATTGTGCTGCTACCAATTGTACTGTGTTACCTGCTACAGCAAGTTATATCATGTCTGCTTCTGAGGGTAACGGTTCTATGGCTGAACACACTGCTGGTGTTGCTGATGCCACAGATCACTATGAGGAGAATATAGCAGCTGTGGGCTCTGGTTCTGGGGGCTCCTTGCCCCCCAGTGGGACTGTTGCAACAGAGGCACATAATGATCCACCGTGGGCCACTTTTTCAACGCTTCAGCATACGCTAGCTCATAAACTAACACCCCCTATGGGACCCCCGATGCCGGTACAACCGTATGTGGTCCCTGCAGCTAACCCGCCGTGGGCGAACGATTTATCTGCTCAATTGAAGAAGTTGAACCAGTCCCTGACTACTAAAAAGTCTGACCATCGCTCGCCTAAGTCCAAGGGGTCCTCTAAGCGAGCGCTTGTCTCCTCACAATCCACTGCTGTCACTGACACCTCGTCTGATGAAGACGGCACTTACACTGATCCCACAGGTTCTGACTCAGATACGGCTGATGGGGATGGTGGTTCACATGTGGATGTTCCTGATCTTTTGGAAGCTATTAAGTTAATTCTACAGATTACGGATGATCCCGAGCCATCCGTCCCTCCTAAGAAACCTGATAGGTTAAAGCATCAGAAGGTGGTTAAACACGTTTTACCTCACTCTGATCACCTAGTGGATATACATCAGGAACCTTGGGAAAACCCGGGTACGAAGTTTGTGCCTCAAAAGAAGATGCTGGCTCACTATCCCCTTGCGCCAGAGCTGTCTAAGAATTGGGAAACGACTTCTCCAGTGGACTCACATGTGGCTAGGATGGTGGTTTCTTCAGCTCTGCCTGTCACTACCGTCATGTCTCTAAAAGAGCCTACGGATAAACGTTTGGAGGGTTGTCTAAAAGCGATTTACACCTTCACGGGTGCTGCACAAAGGCACACTATTGCTGCAGAGGCTATTGAAGCATGGGCCTTGGAGTTAGAAGATGAAATCTCCTCTGACCATGCTAGACAATGCTTGTCATATATTGTCACAGCTTCTCGTTATATTAAAGAGGCGGCTTCTGATGCCGGTATCCTAGCAGCCAAGGCCTCTACAATGTCATCCTGGCTCGCCGGATATTGTGGCTGAAATCCTGGTCTGTGGATCTGGACTCTAGAATAACCCTGGAGGTACTCCCTTTCAAGGGAGATATTCTGTTTGTGGAGGACTTAAAAAAGATAGTGGCTGACTTGGCTACTGCCAAAACTGCCTGTCTGCCAAGTACCGCTCCTTCTGTGTCGAAGGCTAAAGGTACTTCCTTTCACCCATTTCGTCCTTCAGGTTAAGCAAAAGGTCAGGCGTACAACAAGCAGGCCCGCACTTCCAAACCTGGTAAGCCGAAGCCAAAAAGAGCCTGGGCGGCCCGTCAGCCAGCTTCCAAGACTGATAAGCCTGCCGCATGACTGGGCGGGCCTCCCTCTGGGGGATCCCAGGGTGGGGGGCCGGCTTCTAGTGTATACCCAGGAAGGGTTGAAAACCACTTCAGATGCCTGGGTACAGGAAGTCTTCACTCGAGGTTACGCCATAGCCTTCAAAAACCGACCCCCTCATAGATTTTGCCAGACAGACGTCCCGTCGGACCAGACAAAGGCAAACACTCTACATTCGGTGGTATAGTCCCTCCTGGATACAGGAGTCGTAGTACAGGTGCCTCTTACGCAGAGGGGCAGGGGGTACTACTCTCCGCTGTTTCTAGTCCCGAAACCGAATGGGTCCTCCCAGCCCATTCTCAACCTCAAGGCATTGAACAGGTTTGTGAAGATTTCCATTTTCCGTATGGAAACCCTTAGCTCTATAGTTCTGGCCTTGGAGCCTGGGGACTACATGGTCTCCCTGTACATACAGGATGCTTACCTGCATATTCCTATAGCAGTGTCACATCAGCAATACCTGAGGTTTGCTATTGGCAACCTCCATTACCAGTTTCGGGCGTTACCTTTTGGTTTAACAATGGCTCCGCGAGTCTTCACCAAAGTAATGGCGATGATGAAGGTGGTACTCCGCCGTCAAGGGGTCAGGATACTGCAGTATCTGGACGATTTGTTAATCCTGGCAAATTCCCCAGAACTTCTCCTTAGTCATCTGGATATGACGGTCCGGTTTCTACAAGCCCACGGGTGGCTCATCAACTGGAAGAAATCCTCCCTGATTCCTGCTCAGACCATGGTGCATCTGGGAGCGCTATTGTACACTCACAAAAAGAGGTTGTTCTTGTGTCAGGAGAAGGTCCTGAAGCTTCAGGACAGGATTCGTTGCTTCCTTTCTCGTCCGCAAGTGTCGATACATTCGGCGATGCAGGTGCTGGGCCTCATGGTATCAGCATTCAACATGGTGGAGTATGCTCAATTCCATTCTCGCCCCCTCCAGAGGCTGATTATAGCCAAGTGGGATGGCCTGCCTCACCGGATCAGGTCTAAAATGATCTCATTGACTCCGGAGGTCCGTCTGTCGCTGCTCTGGTGGCTCCAGGACCAACAATTGTGCAGGGGCCATCCCTTCTGGATATCCAACTGGGTCCTGTTGATGACAGATGCCAGTCTAAGAGGTTGGGGCGCGGTGCTGGAGCAACACTCCCTTCAGGGTCGGTGGACCAAGGAGGAATCTCTCCTCTCGATCAACATTCTGGAATTTCGGGCGGTCTTCAATGCATTTAACCTGGCCCAGCATTTAATTCAGAACCAACAATTATGCAGGGGCCATCCCTTCTGGATATCCAACTGGGTCCTGTTGATGACAGATGCCAGTCTAAGAGGTTGGGGCACGATGCTGGAGCAACACTCCCTTCAGAGTCGGTGGACCAAGGAGGAATCTCTCCTCTCGATCAACATTCTGGAATTGCGGGCGGTCTTCAATGCATTGAACCTGGCCCAGCATTTAATTCAGATCCGTCCTGTTCAAGTGCAGTCGTACAACGCCACCACAGTGGCTTACATAAATCATCAAGGTGACACTCGAAGTCGTTTAGCAATGAAGGAAGTCTCACGGATTCTACATTGGGCAGAACGCCATCTACCGTCCATATTGGCAATCTTCATTCCGGGTGTCCGGAATTGGGAAGCGGACTTTCTCAGTCATCAGGACGTGCATGCCGGCGAGTGGGGCCTCCATCCAGAAGTGTTTCAACTCCTATTGGAAAAGTGGGGTCTTCCAGATGTAGATCTGATGGCGTCTCGACACAATCACAAGGTTCCGGTCTTCGGAGCAAGGACAAGGGATCCTCAAAAAGCATTCGTGGATGCGCTGGCGGTGCCGCGGAGGTATCGGCTGCCGTACGTGTTCCCTCGGGTGTCACTCCTGCCCAGGGTAATTCGGAAGTTCAAGTAAGAAAGAGGAATTCTGCTTCTCATAGCTCCAGCGTGGCCCAGACGGCACTGGTTCTCAGACCTTGGCCTCCCTCAAGGTTCATATTCCTGCCTTGTCGGTGTGGTTTCAGAGGAAAATTGCAACTTTACCTGATGTTCACACTTTAACTCAGGGTGTGTTGCGTATCCAACCTCCCTATGTCCTGCCTGTGGCTCCTTGGGACTTGTCGGTGGATTTGGAGGCATTGCAGGAGCCTCCGTTTGAACCCCTTGGTTCAACTGACCATAAGTGGCTTTCATTTAAGGTGGTGTTCTTGCTGGCTATTGCCTCGGCTAGAAGAGTGTCGGATTTGGGTGCCCTTTCCGGTAGTTCCCCATATCTGATTTTTCACCGTGACCGGGCGGTACTTTGGACTCGTGTCGGTTATTTACCGAAGGTGGTGTCCTCGTTCCACCTTAACCAGGAGATTGTGGTTCCGGCCTTGGTCTCTCCTGATTTGTCTCCCAAAGAGCGGTCTTTGGATGTGGTACGTGCTCTCCGTATCTATGTGAAGAGAACTGCTTCTATTCGAAAATCTGATTCTCTTTTTGTTTTGTTTGGATTTCACAAACATGGCTGGCCTGCTCACAAGCAGACTCTGGCCAGGTGGATTAGAATGGTGATTGCACATGCTTATGTGAAGGCTGGTCCGTCAGCTCCTACTCACATTACGGCCCATTCTACTCGGTCTGTTGGACCTTCTTGGGCCGCCCAACGTGGTGCGACCCTTGGCCAATTGTGCAAGGCGGCTATGTGGTCCTCCTGGAACACATTCATAAGGTTCTATGCCTTCGATACTGCCGCTTTCCAGGATGCTTCCTTTGGACGCCGGGTTCTTGTGCCCTCTACAGTGCGTCCCCCCCATAAGGAACTGATTTAGGACCTCCCCATTGTCCATCCTTGTGGAGCCCAGTGTACCCCGCAGCAGAAAACAAGTTTTATGGTAAGAACTTACCGTTGTTAAAACTCTTTCTGTGAGGTACACTGGGCTCCACAAGGCGCCCACCCTGACGCACTTAGCTTCTTTGGGTTGGTATGCAATTAGCCGCTGACACTTCTCCTGTCATGGGAGTGTGGTGTATGTGGCTACTAACCGTTGTCGTCTCTTTTCCTGCTACTGCATTGGGCTGGTTAATTAAAAACTGAGCTCCTGTGCAGGAAGGCGGGGTTATAGAGGAGGCGGCGCTGTGTATTCTGGGAACAGTCAAAGCTTTGAGCCTGTTAGTGCCTCTTATCAAGATCCTACTCTACACCCCATTGTCCATCCTTGTGGAGCCCAGTGTACCTCGCAGAAGAATTTTAACAACGGTAAGTTCTTACCATAAAACATTTTATTTTACCTCAGTTGTCCCCCCTCCAGTGTGTACTCTGAAAGAGTGTTTAGTTCAGCCGGTCACCTTGTCAGCGATCGGCATAGGAGGTTACTTCCAGAGAATGTGGAGAAGATGATGTTCATCAAAACTAATTATAAATTCCCCCGTGGAGACATTTAACAGCAATTGCCTCCAGAAAGTACACAGCGACATGTGATGGTGGATTCCAGTGGGGATGAATTAATACTCTGTGAGGAGGAGGATGTACACAGTTAAAGGGGTGAGGAATTGGAGGATGAGGATGAGGTGGACATCTTGCCTCTGTAGAGCCAGTTTGTGCAAGGAGAGATTGATTGCTTCTCTTTTGGTGGGGGCCCAAAAAAAACAGTCATTTCAGCCACAGTTATGTGGCATACCCTGTCGCTGAAATGATTGGTTTGTTAAAGTGTGCATGTCCTGTTTATACAACATAAGGGTGGGTGGGAGGGCCCAAGAACAATTCCATCTTGCACCTCTTTTTTTTATTGTAAGAATGGTGGAGGCTTATATGAGTGACAGCGTCACTGTAGGCATGTCTTTATCTTTGCATCATGTGCTGTTTGGGGACTATTTTTTAAGTGCCATCCTGTCTGACACTGCAGTGCAACTCCTAGATGGGCCAGGTGTTTGTGCTGCCCACTTGGGTCACTTAGCTTAGTCATCCAGCAACCTTGGTGCAAATTTTAGGACTAAAAATAATATTGTTAGGTGTGAGGTGTTAAGAATAGACTGGAAAAGAGTGGAAATTATGGTAATTGAGCTTAATAATACTATAGGATCAAAATAACCCCAAATTCTATGATTTTAGCTGTTTTTGAGTTGTTTTTTTAAAAAACACCCGAATCCAAAATGCATCCGAATCCAAAACCCGAAAGGGTGGTTTTTGCCAAAATAAGTCCGAATCGAAAACACAACCGCGGACCCGAATCCAAAACCAAAACACAAAACACAAAAAATGCCCACTGCACATTTCTAGTGTATATATGGTACTACTGGTGGCGTTATATGTTTATGCACCCCTTTTGTAGCTCTACCCACATCACCGCCCACCTCTGCGCTGCCCAAAGTTCCTGAACCCATTTTCCTACAAAAATAATGCTGTCTGCCTATCTATCGATCTAAAAAGACATCTCTAAACTGCCAAACCCCAATAAATTTGCTGATTAGATGAAGATTCTGTGAATGGCAGTGAGGAAATGATGGAGCTGGAGGATACCATTCCCTCTAGCAACCAGAGGAGCAGTCCCTCCTGCACAAAGGGGATAAGAGAAAGCAAGGTACCTAGTAAGATTGTGGTGGTAGGGGATTCTATTATCAGGAAGACTGACAGGGCAATCTGCTACCGGGATCGTGAGCACCATACAGTCTGTTGTCTCCCGGATGCTCAGGTATGTCACATTGCAGACCGGGTAGAAAGATTGCTGGGAGGGGCCAGGAATTACCCAACGGTCTTGGTGCATGTTGGCACCAATGACAAAGTTAATGGTAGGGGGGATGTGCTTACGAAAGATTATGTGGACCTAGGCCAGAAACTAAGGCAAGGACATCTAGAAAAATATTCTCTGAAATATTACTTGTGCTATGCGCTAGTCCAGGGAGGCAGAGGGAGATTAGAGAGGTAAATGTCTGGATTAGAGACTGGCATAGGAAAGAGGGGTTTGTGTTCTTGGAACACTGGGCAGACTTCTCAGTCAGTCACAATCTTTTTTGTCGCAATGGATTGCACCTGAATGACGAGGGGGCAGAAGTTCTTAAGGAAGGTTGGAGGAGAAAACTAGGTGCCTGGGGGGAGGGATTAGAAAGAATTAGTGGGACAACTAGAGAGCAAAGAAAAGAGGGATGTATAAAGTATAATGGGGGTGGAGAGGGGAGAAGGGAAAAAATAGTCAGTGATGGTAAATTAAGGAAAACTCAAGTTACTATGGAAACATTTTCTACAACAAAACTTGCAGATCAGGGAATTGCTAAACTTAAATGTATGCTTGCAAATGCAGGAAGCCTAAAAAGTAAAATGGGGGAATTAGAAATGATTGGACTTAATGACCAATATAATATCATAGGCATTAAAGAGACATGGTGGGATGATTCTCACGACTGGGCAGCAAATATGGAGGGGTACAACCTCTTTAGGAGAGATAGGACTAATAAAAAGGGAGGGGGTGTTTGTCTTTATGTTAAGCCATTCTTAAAACCGTATTTAAAGTAGGTCAGTTACGATGGGACTGGAGATAACGTGGAGTCATTATGGGTTGAGATTTTTAGTGGGGGTAAAGATACAGTACAAAAAAGCTTTTAATATGGACAGGCTACAAACCGCCAGATATTAGTGTGTCTGACGAATTACAAATCCTGCAGCAAATAAAAAAATCTGCAGGAATGGGGGAGATCATTATCATTGGGGACTTTAATTACCCAGACATAAATTGGAACACCGAAATAGTAAAAACAGCTAAGAGTAACAGGTTATTAAACATGCTAAAAAATCATTACTTGTCCCAGGTAATCGAGGAACCAACTAGACATAAGACTATTCTGGACCTATTACTAACTAATAATGTGGAGTTAATATCAAATACTAAAATAGGGAAGACCTTGGGAAATAACGATCATATTATGATCACATTCAATATCAGCTTCCAAAAACAACACTAAAGGAGTCTAAGACTTTTAAATTTAGAAAAGCTAATCTCAACTTGCTGAAACAAGCATTTAAGGACATCAATTGGGAAATTGTATTTCATGGTAAGAATACTGCTGAAATGTGGGATGTTTTTACAACTGTGCTCAATAAGTACACTCATTTGTTCATTCCCAAGGTCAACAAAAACAGGAGTAGTAAATTCAAATCGATGTGGCTTAATTAGAAGGCCAAGGAACAATTGGATAAAAAGAGACATGCTTTCAAAGCATTTATGTCTGACGGGAAGGCGGAATCATTCCATTTCTACAAGCAATGTAACAAAAAATTTAAAAAAGAAAATAAGAGCAGCTAAAATAGAAAATGAAAGACAAATCACAAAGGAGAGTAAAACAAACCCAAAAAAGTTACCTAAATATATAAATGGTAAAAGGTTAAAAAAAGGAGAATATTGGACCATTAAAGGGCTTGTTGGATAGGGAAAAAGCAGATTTATTGAATAAATTCTTTTCATCCTTATTCATAAGAGAGGACTGGTTGACGGGAGTAGTGCACAACATAAGCTATAATAATGACCTGTTGCTTAGTACTTGGTTAAATGAGGAAGTAGTCCAGGAGAGACTAACTAAAATTAAAATAAATTAATCTCCAGGGCCAGATGGACTTCTCCCCATGGTTCTTATGGAACTTAACTCAGAGCTATCAAGCCCCTATATTTGATTTTCAGTGAGTCAATCACATCAGGAATTATACCGAAAGACTTGTGTATAGCAGAGATAGTCCCAATATTTAAAAGGGAATCAAAACTCATCCTGGTAACTATAGACCAGTAATGTTGACATCTATAGTGGGGAAAATACTGGAATATACAAAAGCGAGAGTATACAAGAGTACTTGGATACCACCAAGGTTTTTAGTAGGAATCAACATGGTTTTGTGGAGGACAGGTCATGTCAAACTAACTTAATAAGCTTCTACGAGAATGTGAGCAATAATATTGATCAGGGTAAAGCAGTGGATGTGGTCTTTTTGGACTTTGCTAAGGCCTTTGACAAAGTCCCACATAAGAGACTAATTTTCAAATTAAGCGAGCTTGGGGTAGGAAACACTATTTGTCCTTGGGTTAAATTGGCTGTACAACAGGAAACAGCAAGTGGTGATTAATGGGATGTTCTCTGAATGGGCCTCAGTGCTTAGAGGAATACCACAGGGTTCAGTACTCGGGCCACTGCTGTTTAACATATTTATTAATGATTTAGGAGTGGGCCTGGAAAGCACAATGTCAATTTTTGCACATGATACTAAACTGTGTAGAGTAATTAATTCAGACAAGGATGTTGAGTCTCTGCGGAATGATTTATCTAAACTGGAAGTTTGGGCAGACAAATGGAGAATGAGGTTCAATATATAAAAATGTAAAGTTATGCACTTTGGGAGTAAGAACAATCAGACAACATATAAATTAAATGGGGAAAATGTAGGGATAATGGTAGTTGAATAGGATTTGGGATTGCTCACTAGACTTAGTAGCAGTATGCAATGTCAAAATGCAGCAACAAAAGCAAATAAGGTGTTAGCGGGGAATGGAGACAAGGGATGAGAGTGTAATCCTGCCACTGTGTAAATCATTGGTACGGCCACAACTGAAATATTATGAATAGTTCTGTGCACCTCACTATAAAAAAGATATCTTGGAACTGGAAAGGGTTCAGAGGCGAACCACCAAACTTGTTAGAGGCACTGAATTATGAGTAAAGACTTACAAGGTTAGATATGTTTACACTGGAAAAGAGGCGGCTGAGAGGGGACATTATTAATATTTATTAATACATAAAAGGACAATACAAGGATATATCAGATGATGTTTATCAAAAAAATGCTACACAGGACACAAGGATAACCCCTGAGGTTAGAAGAGGAACACATGTAATACACAATGGAGGAAAGGGGTTTTCACAGTAAGAGCAGTAAGGATTTGGAATTATCTGCCAGAGAAGATAGTAATGGTGGACTCAGTCAATAAGTTTAAAAATGTATTAGATAAATTCCTAACTGAAAGAAATATCCATTGACACAGCATTTAAATGATATAAAATTTATTTACAGGTTGAACTCAATGGACATTTTGTCTCTTTTCAACCTCATCAACTATTTTATCCCACACTATATAATCTATCTATCTATCTATCTATCTATCTATCTATCTATCTATCTATCTATCGGACATAAGCCTTAACATGAGTTTTCCCTGTTAGTTATAGATCTAATAATGACATGGGGGTCATTCCGAGTTGTTCGCTCGCTAGCAGATTTTAGCAGCATTGCACACGCTAGGCCGCCGCCCTCTTGGAGTGTATCTTAGCTTAGCAGAATTGCGAACAAAAGATTAGCAGAATTGCGAATAGAAAATTCTTAGCAGTTTCTGAGTAGCTCGAGACTTATTCCTACACTGCGATTAGCTCAGCCCGTTTGGTTCCTGGTTTGACGTTACAAACACGCCCTGCGTTCGGCCAGCCACTCCCCCGTTTCCCCAGACACTCCCGAGTTTTATCCTGGCACGCCTGCGTTTTTCCGCACACTCCCAGAAAATGGCCAGTTTCCGCCCAGAAACACCCACTTCCTGTCAATCACACTCCGATCACTTCAACGATGGAAATTCTTCATTCGGACGTGAGTAAATCTACTAAGTTTTGAGCTAAAATCCTTAGCGCATGTGTACTGCGTACCATGCGCATGCGCATTTTCGCCTTAATCGCTCCATTGCGAAAATCGGCAACGAGCGAACAACTTGGAATGACCCCCATAGGGTCTTATTCAGAGTTGTTAGCTAACCAAAAAGTTAGCAATTGGGCAAAATCATGTTGCACTGCAAGTGGGCAGATATAACATGTGCAGAGAGATTTAGACTAAATTGAATTATAAATTGCAGTGTAAAAATATAGCAGCCAGTATTTACCATACACAGAAACAATATAACCCACCCAAATCTAAATCTCTCTGTTGAGCCCCTCCAGTAAGCCTGAGTTATTTGTTGGTGCCCTTTGAGAGCTTCTGTTTCCTTTCTATTTTAGTTCTTTATTTTGGTAGGTAGCAGCCTGCTGGAGAAGGCACTGTTCTATGTGCCTAGTTTTTTCTTTTAGTGTTAAAAACACAATGCATCTACTGAGATGGTAATAACAATCTTTATATTGCCAGGGGTATTTGAACACATACAGTATATAGGTAAAAACAAGTAAAAAAATAGTCGTTCTAGATTTAGTACAGTACTGAATGCAATAAGGGAAAGATGTAAAGATATTACTAATTTATGCATTGTAACAAAGAGGAAACCTACACAAAACTGTACTGAACTCCAGTTTGGTGTTCTACTTGGGTGACTTAAGATTCTTCACAGAGAAAATAACAGTAAAAATCAACTCTTCAATAGAATGAACTGCCTCAGTACTGATTAAAAAAATGTAGTCCTTTTGCTAGGTAAAAATGACTGAGTTGTCCCATACAGTGAAAAAAATCTATGAAAATCCTGGTTTTCAAAATAAATGATTCTAGAGTATTTATTAAGGCTTTGAGAGAGATAAAATGGATGGTGATAAAAGTACCAGCCAATCAACTCCTAACTGCCATGTTATAGGCTGTGTTTGAAAGATGACAGTTAGGAGCCGGTTGGTTGGTACTTTATCTCTGTCCACTTTATCTCTCTCCAAGGCTTAGTAAATAGACCCAAAGTCTTCTTACTGCATGCATCAGGAAAATGCAGCCCAACTGTGGTAATTATCATAGTTATTATAATGATTTATTTATATGGTGCCACAAGGGATCCGTAGCACCCATTACAGAGCACATAAACAAATGAGCAAAACAGCACCTACAGTTCAAGACAATATAGTACAAGCATGGAAAATCTGGGGTTAGATGACATGAAAGGGAGTATGGAGTATAAGATAGTGTAAGTAAGAGAAGGAAAGGTGCATGAGTTGAGAAGGCCCTGCTCCTGCGAGTTTACAACCTCAAAGGTGAAGGGTGAACAATCTGGGGTGACACAGAAGGGGTAGATAGTGAAAGTAGTCAAGAGGGTTAAGTGAAGAAGTGGGTCTTGAGAACTCATTTGAAGTTTTGTAGTTGTTGTAAGTAGGAGAAGGTAATCAGTTTGCAGGAGTGGGGGCATGTATTAGCAGAGCGAAGAGGATGGGTGGGAGTGTAAAGAGAGAAAAGGTCAGAGATGTAAGAGGGAGAAGAGTGGGTGAGGGCTTTGTAGGCGAGTGTGAGACGCTTGAATTGAATTCTGAATGGAAAGGGTAGCCATTGAAGATCCTGGAAGAGAGTGGAGGTGGATGTAGTACGTTTAGTGAGGAAGATGATATGAGCAGCAGCATTGAGGATAGATTGGAGTGGAGAGAGGTGTTTGTCAAGGAGTCCAGATAGGTGGAGATTATAGTATTCAATTCTAATATGACCAGTGGGTGTATGAGTGTCTTAGTAGCACCCTGGGTGAGAAGGGGGTGTAATCCTGGAGATGTTTTTGAGATGGAAACAGCAGGTTTGTGAGAGGTACTGAATGTGTGGTTTGAAGGCAAGTGAGGAGACAAGATAACTCCAAGAGGGTACACTTGGGAGCTAGAGGAGATAGTAGTGCCATTAATGGATAATTACATTTTGGGAGGTTATGCAGGAGGGAGGGAAGATAATCAGCTCAGTCTTAAACATGTTAAGTTAAAGAAACCACTGGGACATCCAAGAAGAGATAGCAAAGAGACAGTTAGAGATATGAGTAAAGAGAGTAGGGGAGAGGTCAGGGAAGGAAAATGTAGATTTGAGGATCATCAACATAAAGATGATATTGTAAGTGAAAAGAGATAATGAGCTCACCTAATGAGGATGTGTAGAGAGAGAAAAGGAGAGGCCCAAGAACAGAACCTTGAGGGACACCTACTGGTAGAAGAAGTGGGGGAGAGGTGGAATCATGAGAGGAGACAGAGAAGGAATGGTCAGAAAGGTAGGAGGACAGCCAGGAGAGAACAGTATCATACAGACCAAGGGAGTAAAGCATTTGCAGGAGGAGAGGGTGATCCACAGTGCCAAATGCAGCAGAGAGGTCAAGGAGAATAAGTAGAGAGTAGTGGCCCTTAAATTTAGCATCAAGGAGGTAATTGCAGGTTTTTATGAGGAGTGGAGTTGAAAGGACGGAAAAGCAAACTGGAAAGGGTCAAGCAGTGAGCAGGAGGAAAGAAAGACAGTGAGGTGGTTGTAGACAACATGCACAAGGAGTTTGGAGGCAATAGGGAGGAGAGAGATGGGTCGGTAGTTGGAGAGAGTGATTGGATGAAGGGTCGTTGTTTTTTTTTTAGAATAGAGACAAGTGCATGCTTGAAGGCAGAGGGGACAGTGCCTGATGAGAGTGAGATAATGAGTAGTTGGGCAAGATGGGAAGACGTCAGCGTTTGTAGGAGGGAAGGAGAGGTGATCCAGGGAATGGAGGAGGGAGTTTGCTCAGGTTCTGGTGGGATGTTATGTCCTGACGTATGGAGTTAGTTTTGGATGTGAAGTAGGTGGCAAAGTCAAGTGCAGAGAGTGAAGAGTGTGTTTGAGGTGGGGGTGGGCACAGGAGCGAGTTATTTCCCCAGAAAAAAATGCTGTTACTTTATCCAGATGCACTCCTTTGCTTGCACAAACTGTTACTTTTCCACAAACATGACTCAATCTTGCTCTATAAACCTATGTGCTATAGCAAAAGTTTACACACATTTGCACAAACAAGGGGTATAGTGGTTTAAAAGCATGTGCTGCATCTCATAGTGGCTATTTTGAACTTTATTCTTGACCACCACTGGGTGCAAAGAAAAAGCTCTGATAAAAATAATCTATCAATGGACAAGTATTGCTGTTATTATATTATTTGCAATAGGTAAGACATACTTAGAGCATGACCGGTTGCTAAGAGTTCAGCTTATTCTTAGCTTATATCCATGATCTGGAATGTGCTATAGGCTTTTACAGAAAGCTTTTTCAGTAGTTTTGTAGAATCTAATGAACATGATCTAACTGTTTTTCATTAGTAAACAGATGAAGACAAAGCATTTTTGTTTTATTTACAACAGTACATTTCTTTGCAACAATAAAGAAATATATGGCTAACATTGTGCATTTATATCTAATAATCTAAAATGCGTTTACACACAAAACATATTTCATTTTCCAATAATTACGTGATAGAAATGAAAAGATTTTTTTTTTTACCCATTGTGTGATGTCCTAAGGTAATTTGATCACCCTGGAAACAACAAATATTCCTGCATTAACATTTGGAAGCCAATGAGTTATATGTAAGCTATGTAAAATGAGCACATTTCCTTCCATTCCATTCAAGCCTATTATGCCAAATGAAATTACTTATTACCATCAAGTTACAGTTCCAAACCTACTATACTGAGCATTAAAATGGACTTGAATCAAAAGCACGTCTCCCCCCCTCTACAGAGCTCGCCAATTTTCAAAATTTAAGAATGCATCTTTTGTTATCATGGACAATTTGTCTGCAGGGAACTCTATTACTTATGATTTTGAAAATTTGTATGGAAATTTGATATATGTGACATCTTATGATGTTATTAATGGTCTCCCTTTTGCACAAATACTGTACCTTTAGTATAAAATGTTATATCTGGGTTCATACAAAGTCAGAAGGAAGATAATCTCTTTACAAAATATATACTGTATTTTTTTTACATCTTGTTTATTAAGTTATTAATACGTATGATAAATGTGTAGAGACATTAATTAAAAAAACACATAGAAAGTACAAAATAACTATTGCTCAGCTTGTCCTTATGTCCATACTATATGTGTGATATCAGTTATTCCTTAAAGACTGTTACATGTCTTGAGTGAAATCACATTAGAAAAACAGATGGTTTGGAATCCAAAGTGGTAACTTCTAACATTTTTGTATTTTAATATCTCAGTCAGTTATTTGAAAATGTAGTTTTAGTTTATACAAAATATACCCTCATATTTTTATATGCTCTCAATCTAAAAACATTTCAATTAAAAATGTAGCTTAATTACCGATAGCCAATATAATTTTAAAATCATATATGCATACAATATATCAGTGACATTAAGATTGTTTATAGAAAACATTTGCAAAACTGTATCTTCTTAGAAACTTAAGAATTTATAGTAATTATTCATTAGGGACACTTGTGTACAAAGCACTCCCTACAGTAATAATAAGTATACAAAAATGTTTGTACTACATAAGAATACTTTGTCTGTGGCCTTAATAATAATAATAATAATAATAATAACAATACTGTTTTTATTGAAATAATGAGTCATACAGATTGTAAAATTGTAGTTGTGACAGAAATGCTTCTCCGATTTTGACAATTCGATACATTAAGCAAGTCTGCTGTGATACAGTATCTTGAAATATAATAGTATTGTCTAGTAAAATAACATAGCTTAGATTTTTCTGAAGAGCATGAGTAATTGTGTATGACATTAAAAACAGCAAAAATTGCATAAACAGAGGTAATGAAAGGGAAAGAAAGAGGGAGGAGACTACTGATGGAATATTCTCTATATAACTTTCAACAAGTTAATGATCGAATTACTGCATTGATAGAGACACAATTTACAAGGACCTGTTACTTGCATGACGGGAATGTTTATCTATAGTCTTTTATAGGAGAAAAACATAGCTGTGTCCTTGAATTCTGTCCACGGTAGCTAAATATCTGTGAAGTTTGTGGTATTGCCCAATGAAAAATCTATAATATCCTCCATATTTATGTAGTTATCAATCTTCTTGTACCAATCTTTAATTGAGGGTGGGTATACCGATCTCCAGAGGACAGGGATTACTGCTTTTGCAGCATCCTTAAGGTGTCTAAGAAGAGAGTTTTTGTAGGTATCAGTATTTGTAGTAGGGGTAGTAAGCAGCAAAAATCCTGGGTCTTTAGTAACAGAGCCATCTACTATTTCCTCAGAGCACTTAAAAACTTCGGGCCAAAAAGAGGAGCGAGAGGGACAATACCACCAATTGTGTAAAAAAAACTACCTGGCACTAAATTACATCTACAACAGTCATTGGAAGTACTAGGATACATCTTAGTTACCAGGATACATCTTAGTTAATATGGTAGGGATTCTATACCAGCAGAAAATAGACTTATATAAGATCTCTAATGTTTCAGAACACAGAGAATTTGCCTGAGTATTCCAGAAAATTGTTTCCCAATCAAAGTCTTAAACCATCCCTTATAGCTCCTTTTCCCAAATCAATGCAAATGAAAGAGAAAAGGGGTAGAGATTTTCTACAATAACTGAATATAACTGAGAGATAGTATGAGACAAAGAATGAAGTGAGACACATAGCGATTCAAAGTAAGTGAGAGACATGTAGCTGTAAAAAAATATCAGAGTTAGAGATATTTCCAGAATTCTGAGTAAGGGAGGTTCCATGATGACTGGATATCTGTAAATGAGCGTACGCCACCTGAACTCATCAGCTGGCCCACCCATAAAATCTCGGCCTCTGTCCAGAGATTAAAACAAGATCTATGAAGACCTGGGATAAAATCCTGATTAAATAGAAAGGATGTAAAGAGGAAATTTTGGATGAGTAAACTCACAGTTTTTCCCAACATTTCAGAGGGGGAGAAACTGTCCGATGGTCTACCTTGGAAAAAGAGGGTAACCAAGGTACAATTTCTACATAGTGAGTAAAACATCATTCCTCCAATGTGACCCATTGTTTGGTGTCTTTTTCACGGGTCCATTTTAGGACATGAGTCAATAAAACTGCTTGATAATACCTGGGTGTAAAAGGTAGCTGCAGTACCCCTTTATGTTCACATCTGAATAGGATATCATGTTTAAAATGTAAGGTAGAATGACCCCAAACAAATTTACATATAAGACACTGAATAACTTTAAACTACGCTGGGGGAATGCAAATAGGAGGGGTCTATAACAGGTATAATATTTTTGGAAGGGAATTATTACTACATTTATCTGCCAATCCAAGACAAATGTTTAGAGTGCCAGTTCGGATAATATGAATAGAGTGACTGTAACAAAGGATTGAAATTCGAGGAAATCGTTAATAAATCGCTTGTTAATAAATCGCTAGTAATTTGTTCTCCTAATTATTTAAGCTTGGAGTTATGCCAGGA
The DNA here is from genome assembly GCF_028390025.1 of Pseudophryne corroboree. Classification (NCBI taxonomy): domain Eukaryota; kingdom Metazoa; phylum Chordata; class Amphibia; order Anura; family Myobatrachidae; genus Pseudophryne; species Pseudophryne corroboree. Next base: position 332,960,519 of record NC_086445.1, read on the forward strand.
AAATGAGAACACTTGTTTCAAGCCATCTACAACATTAGAAGGCTCTGTTAAATTCAAGGCTGCTGATTTGGAGTATTTTTTTTACATTTGAAAGATCACTGAATCTCTGAAATTCAGAAACTAGATTGGGTAAAGAGACCGTAGGTTTCAAGATCAGAGCCAGTAGGTCATCAGCAAAGAGAGACAATTTATGTTCTTGTCCCCCTAGTTGTAGACCTGATGTGCTTGGATTAAGATGTATGGCCCTAGCTAGAGCATCTATACAAAGTACAAATACAAGATACTGTAGAAAGAGGAGATCCTTATTTTTGCACATTAGTTATATTAAATGATTCAGATAGGCAGCCATTCACTCTAATTTTTGCGGAATAAGAATCATACAATGCCATGATTCTATAGAGACAGGTATGCCCAAGAACTAGTTGTCGTAAGATACTGGTCAGAAAATAGATGGATATGTGCAGAAAGGCGCCCTTATAACAAAGATGAATAGTATAGAGTGTTTATTAATAAAAACACATAACTTTATTATTCACAATTGTGACAAAATGACATATTAAAAAGGTAACATATTAAAACATAACAAAGTATTGCACTAATCCCAATTGATTCTCACACGAAGTGAGATAGAAAGAAAGACCACAGAGTTTGTGGCAAATGGAAAAAAATATAAAATAAAGGAATTTAGTACTTGCCATTCACGGAATGTGATTTACCTTATAGAATGTAATTGTGGTAAAATATACATTGGGAAAACTACTAGGAGCTTAAAAACTAGGACCGCGGAGCATGTTTATAACATCAAAAAGGGTCTAAATACCCACCCACTTTCAGAACATTTCTCTGTGGCTCATGGGAAATGTGAAAGAGGGATAAAAAGGTTCCTAGGTATTCAATCAATAAAAGGCAATTGGAAATGTAGAAATACGGAAAAGAAACTTGCACAAAGTGAAATGAGATAGATTTTTAACTTAGACACTCTGCAACCAAAAGGACATAATGCAGATTTCAAGCTAAAATGGTTTTTAGAATGATTATATATCTTTTAATAATTACATATATATATATATGTATATATATATATATATATATACATATATATATATATATATATATATATATATAAATGTCCATGAGTATCTTGCACTGTTTACTGAATGCACTTTAGAAAATATACCCATTAGTAATATGTATGTTTTGATTCTTTATTAATTGTCATTTTTTTATTAGTTCCCTGTTTTTATGATCGGAAAAACTGGAATGAGGATATATACGAAATGTGATACCAATCTCCCGGTAATAGGGATGGACTGGTCCGGAATATAAAGTACGGCTAAGAGAGGTTGAGGAGTGAAGGCATCACAATTATCTCTGTAACTGCAAAATTTGAAGTGGAGAATCGTGATAAATGAATTTCCCAGATATTGGAAATGTGGAGAGAATCAATCTGAATAAGTTGGTTATTATTTAAGTTGTCTCAGTGGAACATATGTGTCATTCCTTGGAATGTAGATATATCCAATAAAATGGCCTCCATACGGAACGCAGCGGTGGAATGCATAAGTTATTTCCGGTGATCGAAAAAGGAATGAGAAATCATCCATCTATAAATCATGGACATACAAAACAGCACCTACTGTGTCTTAACTTAACTAAGGGAAAGGAATTAGTTATAGACTTTTCTCTCTTAAAAATATCTGTGAGGACACGGCATTTTATGGACCTAATGCAACCGGAAGTGAACGATGACACGCATGCAGTGGAACGCATGCGTCACCTCCGATGTCTTCGAGAAAGTATGAAGTATTTGGCCGCATGTCAAAAACCAGACATATAACAAGCTTTGCTTAGTTTATTTAAACGAAATGTTTGATGTTTTGGCATTCTACTAAAAATGGTTTGTTGGATATAAAGTACCTTATGGATGGAACGCAACCGGAAGTGAGCAGTGAAACGCACGCGTCACTTCCGGTAGACGATCCCGGAAATCGGGGGAATTTTGAGTAATTAGCCCAATTTGAAGGGGTATAAATATTCGTTTGGTAGCAATCCATGTCATCCAAGCTTGATAAAGGAGATTTCTCTCCGAAACGCGTCATTTGGACGACATGGATATCGTTTCTTGAATGCACTATTTGGACTCCCTACTCAGCCTCCAGAGGAAAAAGCCTTGTGCGGTGGTGCTTTCACCAACTCCATTAGGACCGGAATGCTTTTTGTCTAAAAAGCTCTCGGCCCACCGCAAATCCTAAAGAGGGTGAGAATCAATTGGGATTAGTGCAATACTTTGTTATGTTTTAATATGTTACCTTTTTAATATGTCATTTTGTCACAATTGTGAATAATAAAGTTATGTGTTTTTATTCATAAACACTCTATACTATTCATCTTTGTTATAAGGGCGCCTTTCTGCACATATCTATCTATTTTCTGGTTGCTTTGGTATTTAGGGATAAGGTGTTCCCTTGGTGATATGTGACGGCTGCCTTTTTAACATTCATAGCGCATTTTAAACAAATTACATTTTTTTGGGGTAAGATACTGGTCATAAATCTCCAAACAACCATAAAAAGCCTTCTTTGCATCTGTTGATAGTAGAATTGAATGTGAGGAAGACAGAGAGGCATAGTTAATAAAGTTGATGACTTTGGTAGTATTGTCTCTGGCCTCTCGCCTAGGACAAAACCCATCTGGTCTCCATGAATCACTCTTGGTAGCAAGAGTTTTAGTCTGTTTGAAATAAAGAGATCAGTCTGTAGCTTGTACATAAGATAGGGTCTTTACCATCTTTATTAGAAACATTGGTATCCCCCAGCACATTGGATAACATCAGCAACAGGATTTGATAACTACATGGTGGTAGAAATTTCATAGATTTCAGTTGCATACATTTGCAAAGGTATGGGAAGCCCCCAGGCCGCTTCAAGGCATCTCCGAATACAGGGGTTACCTAACATTAAGTCTAAGTCCGGGGCGCCACACCTCACAAACCGGCAAGGGCTAGACACCCCAGGGCAGCACACCAGCGTGAGGTTACCGTGTAAGTGAATATTAAGAAGCAGAGGCTGTGGTCATGTACAGATAGATCCATGGTTATCTTGGCTTCTTTGCTGCGCCTAGGCACACCATAGTTTATTTACATAAACCCTTCATCTATTGTTCTCAGCTGCAATACAATACAGAGAACAATACAGAGAACCACACAGCAGGGGATTAAGTCCGATTGAACAGTCTCAGTTAATCCTATTAAAAGGATGAGTTTTGGGTGTGGTGCTCCCTGAACTAATGGGGCTGGGATGCTTTGAGGTAGCAAGCTGTAACATTTAATTTAATATTTTATATTTCACTTTCATACAATTTTCTACTAATATTTTTAATTAATTACACTTTTCATGTGTATCTTCTTTTATAAATAGCCTCTGCTTCTTAATATTTACTTACACTTTAACCTCACATTGGTTTGATGCCCTTGGGTGCCTGGCCCTTGCCAGTTTGTGGAGTGTTGCGCCCCCGGACTTAGAATTAATGTTAGGTACCCCAGTACTCTTGAAGTGGCCTGGGGGCTTCCCATACCTTTGCAAATGTATTCAACTGAGATCTCTGAAATTTCTACCACCATGTAGTTATCAAATCCTGTTGCTGATGTCATCCAGTGTGCATGGGGGATACCAATGTTTCTTGTTCAGAATAACCCCTCCCTTTCATGCACCTGTATGACATTACTGATTGGATAAGATCAGTTACCAAACTCCTTGTTTCTCTTTGCCATCTTTAAAAAGGACTTTTAAATGTGCTTTCAAGGACTGTTTCAAGAAATGGGATTTATCTGAAATAGAGTTAAAAGCACGCATCAGGAGGGGGGAAGATTATTCTTAAATGCTTTGTAATAAGCTGAAGCAAAGCCATCAGGGCCAGGGCTTTTGCCAGATGGAAAGTGGAAATTGCCTTTGAAACTTCTTCAAGAAGGAAGGGCCATTCAAGAAAGTCAATGTCCTCCTGAGTACAATAGTCAAGATATTCTACATACTGTATGTAGAGACTAGAGATTGATGAGAAAAGAGTGTTTTCCCCCCTCCCCCCCCCCCCCCCACTCCGGGCAGATTATAAAGTTTAGTATAATAAATTCTGAAAGCTTCTGCAATTTCTTTGTTTCATTATGATTTTCGCCTCGAGCATCTTTAATAGTGTGAATAAAGGTAATTGCTCGCTGTTCTCAAGGTGATTAATTTAGCAGCCTACTTGGTTTATTGCCCCATTGATAGTAGCAGTTTTGGCATTTATGGAAGGAAAGTTTAATACTATCTGAAAAGAGTCTGTGAAGGGATGCCTGGGCTTCCTCAAGCTCAGCATAATAATGAGAAGATAGTGAGGCTTTGTGGGAAGTTTCCAATGATTTAATTTTGGCAAGTAGTGCATATCATTTCTGTATCTTTTTTAAGTATGAACCTTGTTGGATGCATGTACACTGTAAAACGCATTTATGTGCTTCCCACACCTTAGAAATGTCTTTGTGATCATTGGTGACAATTTAGGAGTCTAATGCAGATTCTAGTTTGGTGTTGCAATAATATATTGTTAAAATGGCAATTCCAAGGCTTCTCTGGCTGTTGGGAAAAAGTAATGGTGCCCATACACTTGTGCGATGCCCCGCAACGCGACATCGCGGGGCATCGCAATGGCAGTTCAGGTGCGATGAAATCGCACCTGAACTGCCAAAAAGATTATCATGAGATAGATCCCATGGTAATCATGTGATGGGCATGTCACCGCCGAGTGGGAGCGGCCTCTGGCTGCTTCCAGTGGGTGCCCATCGCACATTGCAGTGCGATATATAGCATGTGTTTCTAGAAACACATGCGATCGCACTGCGATTCGATAAATATTATGTGCAGCACATAATATCTTGAGACGCAATATTCAACCGGCGTGCCCACGCATCGCGTCGAAAGGTACTAAAATGTGCATACAATCCTTCGATTTCTCTCACAGATGTGGTCGAAATCGAAGGATAGTACCGATAATCTCATAAGTGTATGGGCACCATAAGTGTGAGAAAGATTGGAGCATCGTCAGACCATGTCATTGGTCCTATAGAAGTATCTGAAAGTGTAGGTGGTGGTGGCATTTGAGAACAAATAACCAATCCTAGAGTAAGTCTGATGGGGATAAGAAAAGAAGGAATAGTATAACTCTATATAATGGGAAAGTCTCCATGTGTCAACCAGCTGATGGTCATGTAGGGTATATCTCATTTTCCAGTACTCCTTCCCAGGTCCAGGTAAGGATTTATTTGAAGTAAACCGTAGAGGGTTTAAGGGCCAATGTAAATCACCTCCCATCACCACTATCCTCTCTAATAAGGTCTATTTTTTTTCTAAAGTTGAAAAATAAAAGCAGTTTTTTTCAGATTAGGTGTGTAAACGTTGAGAAAGAGAAGCGTTGGTTGAATATATTGCATTTGACCAGCAAGCCCCTTCCTTCCACCAATTTATGAGAAGATACACTATGTCTATTATTGGGAGATGTCAAGCAAATATAGTAGCAATGCCTAGTGTCTTCCCTGAGGAGTTATCACTAGAAAAACATGAGGTTAGTTGTGATTCATTATTGAGGGGGCATGCCCGAGTTTAATTTGTGTTTCTTGTAGGAGAGCAATATCAAATTTATCAGCTCCGAGGAATAAATTCAATCCCTTTGCATTAACTGTAACAATCTTTAGATTATTTAATCCCGACATGAAGTCATTAGAGGATAAATTATATAAAAACATGGAACCTCATTCCGAGTTGTTCGTCGTTCTTTTCCTTTGCATCGGTGCGAATTTCCGCTAACTGCGCATGCGCAATGTTCGCACTGTGGCTGCGCCAAGTAAATTTGCTAAGAAGTTTGGTATTTTACTCACGGCATTACAAGGTTTTTTCTTCGTTCTGCTGATTGTTGTGTGATTGACAGGAAGTGGGTGTTTCTGGGCGGAAACTGGGCGTTTTATGGGAGTGTGTGAAAAAACGCTGCCGTTTCTGGGGAAAACGCGGGAGTGGCTGAAGAAACGGGGGAGTGTCTGGGCGAACGCTGGTTGTGTTTGTGACTTCAAACCAGGAACGACAAGCACTAAACTGATGGCACTGGAAGAGTAAGTCTCGAGCTACTCAGAAACTGCAAAGAAAAATCTTTTTGCAATATTGCGAATACTTCGTTCGCAATTCAGCTAAGCTAAGATTCAAGATTCACTCCCAGAGGGCGGCGGCTTAGCGTGTGCACTGCTGCAAAAAGCGGCTAGCAAGCGAACAACTCGGAATGAGGGCCATAGATCTTCTGTCATAAAGAGGTTTGAATGAAAAAAGAGTAGTTTCCAAATGATGTACAGGAGGTAACAGGGCAAAAGAAGCTGGGGAGGAAAGTGGGAGCGGGAAGCACATAGAGAAAATATAACATCCACTCTGAAAATGGATTTATAAGGAACCAGTTATGTATAAAATGGGAAACCTTTATTGATACCCTAGATGAAGTGACTCAAAATCACATTCTCAAATTATATGAAAATACTGAGTATAACTTACTCAGACGTATATCCCATAATACATGAGTCATATACACATTTGCCTATTTATCCCTCCAAACTAATTCTTGATATAATGTGTCTAAATTTTACTAAAATTGCACCTCAAGTGTTTTATGATCTTTACTTTGATAGATTAAGTAAATTATATTATGTTAGCATTTCTTAGCAACTCACTATCTTAACCCCCCCACCACCCCTTTTCTTTTTCTCTCTCCTCATGTGGTCCCCCCCACACACACTTTTTTTATCTGGTTTGTTGCATTATTATGATACTCATATCAGTATCTGTATTTGTTAGTTGGACTGTCACAGGGATTTTTGAGGTATTTCTTCAATGATCACATTCCTGTACTGAACTGATCATTGTGTACTTAGATATGTTTTATAAATCTATTCTTTTATCTCATCTTTTATTGCATTGTGACATTTTAAAGGCCATTGTTGTCTTAATTACTTTGTAAAACTCAATAAAATGTTATTATAAAAAAGTAAGAGAATCCGGAGATTAAAGTTCATCCATGAGAAGGAACTAGCGTGGTCCAGTGTAATACACAATGCAGAATGATGAGAAACTGGGGGGACAACAGCAGTGACCCAAAATATTGAGTATCTAGCAAATATAGGGAACAATGTATATTTTATAATATAACATCAGTCTAGGTTAAGCTTGCATAGAAAATACAATAGAAGGGTAATACAACAGAGAAACATAGAAAGTCCCTGATTTCACAGAAGGCAACTATGCAATGGACATAATTTCATCATAGTACTGTATTTAGAATAGTAGGACTGTGAATCAAAATGGTAGAAACCTAGTATATAACAAATAAAATAGTCCACTATCTTATCAGGAAAGTGAAGACTGAAGCTGTCTCGCCAAGATGCAGTATGTTGTCAGCAGATCAGGTCACCTCAGTAGTTTTGGAGCTGGATTGATGTGTGGAGTTATTCTTCGAGTTGGGTACATGTTTCCAAGGCTGGTGACAAAAACGCTTCCCAGTCTGGAAGCTCCAAAAGTTGTATAACCAAAGTAGAGAAGAAGGTGGGAAGATCTGCTGGTTTGTGAAGAGAAATTGACTTGTCATTATGAGAAACTTGCAAATAAAATGGAAATCCCCAGCAGTATTTCAAATCATGTTTGCAGAGAGCATCTGTTAGAGGCTTCATGGCCCTCCATTGTTGTAGGGTGGACCAAGATAGGTCAGGTGCCAGCAGACTCTTTTCACTATTGAAATCTATTCCATTAAGCTGACAGCCTTTCCACAAAATGCCTTCTTTTTTGGTTTAATAATGGAGGCGGCAGATCACATCTCAAGGTTTATCTGTAGAGAGACCTCTGGGATGAATGGCGAGTGTTTTGTTGAATTAGATTTCACTATTAGGATCCAAGCCCAATATTTCTCCAAATATCTTTGTGAGGAAATTTGTTATGTTTGCCTGAGGTAGGTCTTCCAGAAGACATCAAACCTTGACATTATTGCATTGGCCTTGATCATTTAATCTTCTACACAAGACCATAGGAAACTGATTTCAGATACTGTACATGATGAGATGAGATAACACATCTCTAAATTGGATGACAATATCTGCTGTAGTGGTTTTATGTTCCTCCAGCTTATCAATATGAGTCGCAGGCTGGGACATATCTGCTTCTTTTCTAACAGCAGATTGTAAGCGAGTCTTCAAAGACTAGAAGTCTTGTTTTGTGAGTAGAGATTTGATGTGGGATAGGGTTTTGCTAATCTCTCTACTTACAGAGGAAGCAGAATGGGAAGGAGTGTCACCGACTGAAGACATGAAGAAGTGCAAGGCATCAGTGAAGCTGGAGAGGCTATTGCTCTGGTCAATTCAATATTTGAAACCGTTTAAATTTGACACATGTCCGAGATAGGACCTCCCTCACTCTTTTGCATGCCCTATTGGTTTGGATTTAGATTTCTTGTTCTTTTCCATGTGACAAGAGAAAACCGAATAATGACGGAAACCAGGAGCACACCAAGACATCACTCACTAGACAGGAGATTATTGAATAAGATGGATAATTACAGTGTGCTGTCCCCCTCAAAGCCTTATGCAGCCATCAGCTCTATGTTATCATACAATAGTGCTGCCACAAGAGGAGGTCTCACATTATAATTATAATTACAGGTTCACTCTCATCCAGTATTGATCCAGTAAGGTCACAGCTTGAGAAACAGCATTCTTGAAGTGTAATAAAGCCTGCAGGGATTTCAACACAGATACCTGAGCATGGCAGTCAGCTGGGAGTTCTGTCCCCTTTTCAGCCTTAGGGCAGTGCACACCAGCCTCTTACCATGGACAGACCCTGTGGTGCAGCCTGCCAAAGACTGTGGACTAATGAGGAGAAGGGGCTGCAGAGTGTGACTGGTGATCTCAGGAGCTCTGAGGGCCAGATGCAGCAGTGCAATCAGCCTCCCCTGAAACACCCCTCCTCTAGAGATTGGGATCTCCAGCGCTAAATCAGGCCACAAGCTGGAGGCCAAAATATGGGTGGTCTGCACAGCAGAATGGGGTCCGATTATGGTGTACCTGGAGAGCTGTAGGCAGACCTTTCTAATGCTCCACCTCTGGAATTTTCATCTGTGGCTGGCCCTGCACAACCAGAAGTCAGGAAAGCCAAAACTAGTGGAGACTGTAGCAGTTGCGGGAGGCTCACAAGGGAAAATGGGTGCCCGTTGAGGGGCAGCCAAGCTCCGGGATCAATCATCCAGGCCTACATTGACAGAGTGGTGGCTAACAGGGCAGGTGAGAATGGTTCCTGAGGATAGAGCAGTAGGCAGAGCTCCCGGATCATATGTAAAATCAAGGTCCTGGATAGAGAAGGGGTAGTGGACCGCATCCTGCAAAGAGGCAGAAGGCCTCTCCTGGTTTCGTAACTTCTACTAACCAAGGCAGCTCAGCTCATGGAGGCCAGATAGATATATTTAAGGGTCATATTAGCAGGAAATACAGGTATTCCCCAAAAAATGGGCAGGAGCTATCCTGTACATAAGCAGACAAACAATTTGGCAGTTGCTCAATCATATCTGGAGATAATTAAATATCAGGTGCTGGAAGGGGGAGGGGTCACATACAAACAACAGACAGAGAGGAGGGGGGTGCAAATCCCCACCCCTAAATTCCCTTCCGCACACTGAAAATTACCTGTAACCATCCCTGAACCTATCTGGTAATAAAATTCAGAGAATTAGTCACAAATGTTTGCAAACACATGTTTAGCTGCTGGCCACGTCACGGCTTCTCCGATACAGCAGTCCTAACCTACATAATAGCAGTGCCCACATAGGGCCATGTAATTTGTCACAGTAGGCCTCATGATAAAGGCTATTACTAAAACACTTCCAGACAGAGAGCTAACTAACCAGGAGACACCCCCAGGATCTCCCATTGGCACTACAAGGAACAGCATGCCTTCAAAATGCTGCTCCCATTCAATGCCTCTTGCACACAAGCAGACAAACAATTTGGTAGTTGCTCAATCATACCTGGAGATAATTATATATCAGGTACTGGAAGGGGGAGGGGTCACATACATACAAACAACAGACAGAGAGGAGGGGGGTGCAAATCCCCACCCCTAAATTCCCTTCCGCACACTGAAAATTACCTGTAACCATACCTGAACCTATCTGGTAATAAAATTCAGAGAATTAGTCACAAATGTTTGCAAACACATGTTTAGCTGCTGGCCACGTCACGGCTTCTCCGATACAGCAGTCCTAACCTACATAATAGCAGTGCCCACATAGGGCCATGTAATTTGTCACAGTAGGCCTCATGATAAAGGCTATTACTAAAACACTTCCAGATAGAGAGCTAACTTACCAGGAGCCACCCCCAGGATCTCCAATTGGCACTACAAGGAACAGCATGCCTTCCAAATGCTGCTCCCATTCAATGCCTCTTGCACACAAGCAGACAAACAATTTGGCAGTTGCTCAATCATACCTGGAGATAATTATATATCAGGTGCTGGAAGGGGGAGGGGTCACATACAAACAACAGGCAGAGAGGAGGGGGGTGCAAATCCCCACCCTTAAATTCCCTTTCGCACACTGAAAATTACCTGTTACCATCCCTGAACTTATCTGGTAATAAAATTCAGAGAATAAGTCACAAATGTTTGCAAACACATGTTTAGCTGCTGGCCACGTCACGGCTTCTCCGATACAGCAGTCCTAACCTACATAATAGCAGTGCCCACATAGGGCCATGTAATTTGTCACAGTAGGCCTCATGATAAAGGCTATTACTAAAACACTTCCAGACAGAGAGCTAACTTACCAGGAGCCACCCCCAGGATCTCCCATTGGCACTACAAGGAACAGCATGCCTTCCAAATGCTGCTCCCATTCAATGCCTCTTGCACACAAGCAGACAAACAATTTGGCAGTTGCTCAATCATACCTGGAGATAATTATATATCAGGTGCTGGAAGGGGGAGGGGTCACATACAAACAACAGACAGAGAGAAAGGGGGTGCAAATCCCCACCCCTAAATTCCCTTCCGCACACTGAAAATTACCTGTAACCATCCCTGAACCTATCTGGTAATAAAATTCAGAGAATTAGTCACAAATGTTTGCACCCCCCTCCTCTCTGTCTGTTGTTTGTATATGACCCCTCCCCCTTACAGCACCTGATATATAATTATCTCCAGGTATGATTGAGCAACTGCCAAATTGTTTGTCTGCTTGTGTGCAAGAGGCATTGAATGGGAGCAGCATTTGGAAGGCATGCTGTTCCTTGTAGTGCCAATGGGAGATCCTGGGGGTGGCTCCTGGTAAGTTAGCTCTCTGTCTGGAAGTGTTTTAGTAATAGCCTTTATCATGAGGCCTACTGTGACAAATTACATGGCCCTATGTGGGCACTGCTATTATGTAGGTTAGGACTGCTGTATCGGAGAAGCCGTGACGTGGCCAGCAGCTAAACATGTGTTTGCAAATATTTGTGACTAATTCTCTGAATTTTATTACCAGATAGGTTCAGGGATGGTTACAGGTAATTTTCAGTGTGCGGAAGGGAATTTAGGGGTGGGGATTTGCACCCCCCTCCTCTCTGTCTGTTGTTTGTATGTGACCCCTCCCCCTTCCAGCACCTGATATATAATTATCTCCAGGTATGATTGAGCAACTGCCAAATTGTTTGTCTGCTAGTGTGCAAGAGGCATTGAATGGGAGCAGCATTTGGAAGGCATGCTGTTCCTTATAGTGCCAATGGGAGATCCTGGGAGTGGCTCCTGGTAAGTTAGCTCTCTGTCTGGAAGTGTTTTAGTAATAGCCTTTATCATTAGGCCTACTGTGATAAATTACATGGCCCTATGTGGGCACTGCTATTATGTAGGTTAGGACTGCTGTATCGGAGAAGCCGTGACGTGGCCAGCAGCTAAACATTTGTTTGCAAACATTTGTGACTAATTCTCTGAATTTTATTACCAGATAGGTTCAGGAATGGTTACAGGTAATTTTCAGTGTGCGGAAAGGAATTTAGGGGTGGGGATTTGCACCCCCCTCCTCTCTGTCTGTTGTTTGTATGTGACCCCTCCCCCTTCCAGCACCTGATATATAATTATCTCCAGGTATGATTGAGCAACTGCCAAATTGTTTGTCTGCTTGTGTGCAAGAAGTATTGAATGGGAGCAGCATTTTGAAGGCATGCTGTTCCTTTTTGTGCCAATGGGAGATCCTGGGGGTGGCTCCTGGTAAGTTAGCTCTCTGTTTGGAAGTGTTTTAGTAATAGCCTTTATCATGAGGCCTACTGTGACAAATTACATGGCCCTATGTGGGCACTGCTATTATGTAGGTTAGGACTGCTGTATCGGAGAAGCCGTGACGTGGACAGCAGCTAAACATGTGTTTGCAAACATTTGTGACTAATTCTCTGAATTTTATTACCAGATAGGTTCAGGGATGGTTACAGGTAATTTTCAGTGTGCGGAAGGGAATTTAGGGGTGGGGATTTGCACCCCCCTCCTCTCTGTCTGTTGTTTGTATGTGACCCCTCCCCCTTCCAGCACCTGATATATAATTATCTCCAGGTATGATTGAGCAACTGCCAAATTGTTTGTCTGCTTGTGTGCAAGAAGCATTGAATGGGAGCAGCATTTTGAAGGCATGCTGTTCCTTGTAGTGCCAATGGGAGATCCTGGGGGTGGCTCCTGGTAAGTTAGTCTCTGTTTGGAAGTGTTTTAGTAATAGCCTTTATCATGAGGCCTACTGTGAAAAATTACATGGCCCTATGTGGGCACTGCTATTATGTAGGTTAGGACTGCTGTATCGGAGAAGCCGTGACGTGGCCAGCAGCTAAACATGTGTTTGCAAACATTTGTGACTAATTCTCTGAATTTTATTACCAGATAGGTTCAGGGATGGTTACAGGTAATTTTCAGTGTGCGGAAGGGAATTTAGGGGTGGGGATTTGCACCCCCCTCCTCTCTGTCTGTTGTTTGTATGTATGTGACCCCTCCCCCTTCCAGCACCTGATATATAATTATCTCCAGGTATGATTGAGCAACTGCCAAATTGTTTGTCTGCTTGTGTGCAAGAAGCATTGAATGGGAGCAGCATTTGGAAGGCATGCTGTTCCTTGTAGTGCCAATGGGAGATCCTGGGGGTGGCTCATGGGAAGTTAGCTCTCTGTCTGGAAGTGTTTTAGTAATAGCCTTTATCATGAGGCCTACTGTGACAAATTACATGGCCCTATGTGGGCACTGCTATTATGTAGGTTAGGACTGCTGTATCGGAGAAGCTGTGACGTGGCCAGCAGCTAAACATGTGTTTGCAAACATTTGTGACTAATTCTCTGAATTTTATTACCAGATAGGTTCAGGGATGGTTACAGGTAATTTTCAGTGTGCGGAAGGGAATTTAGGGGTGGGGATTTGCACCCCCCTCCTCTCTGTCTGTTGTTTGTTTGTGACCCCTCCCCCTTCCAGCACCTGATATATAATTATCTCCAGGTATGATTAAGCAACTGCCAAATTGTTTGTCTGCTTGTGTGCAAGAGGCATTGAATGGGAGCAGCATTTGGAAGGCATGCTGTTCCTTGTAGTGCCAATGGGAGATCCTGGGGGTGGCTCATGGGAAGTTAGTCTCTGTCTGGAAGTGTTTTAGTAATAGCCTTTATCATGAGGCCTACTGTGACAAATTACATGGCCCTATGTGGGCACTGCTATTATGTAGGTTAGGACTGCTGTATCGGAGAAGCCGTGACGTGGCCAGCAGCTAAACATTTGTTTGCAAACATTTGTGACTAATTCTCTGAATTTTATTACCAGATAGGTTCAGGAATGGTTACAGGTAATTTTCAGTGTGCGGAAAGGAATTTAGGGGTGGGGATTTGCACCCCCCTCCTCTCTGTTTGTTGTTTGTATGTATGTGACCCCTCCCGCTTCTAGCACCTGATATATAATTATCTCCAGGTATGATTGAGCAACTGCCAAATTGTTTGTCTGTTTGTGTGCAAGAAGCATTGAATGGGAGCAGCATTTTGAAGGCATGCTGTTCCTTGTAGTGCCAATGGGAGATCCTGGGGGTGGCTCCTGGTAAGTTAGCTCTCTGTTTGGAAGTGTTTTCGTAATAGCCTTTATCATGAGGCCTACTGTGACAAATTACATGGCCCTATGTGGGCACTGCTATTATGTAGGTTAGGACTGCTGTATCGGAGAAGCCGTGACGTGGACAGCAGCTAAACATGTGTTTGCAAACATTTGTGACTAATTCTCTGAATTTTATTACCAGATAGGTTCAGGGATGGTTACAGGTAATTTTCAGTGTGCGGAAGGGAATTTAGGGGTGGGGATTTGCACCCCCCTCCTCTCTGTCTGTTGTTTGTATGTGACCCCTCCCCCTTCCAGCACCTGATATATAATTATCTCCAGGTATGATTGAGCAACTGCCAAATTGTTTGTCTGCTTGTGTGCAAGAAGCATTGAATGGGAGCAGCATTTTGAAGGCATGCTGTTCCTTGTAGTGCCAATGGGAGATCCTGGGGGTGGCTCCTGGTAAGTTAGCTCTCTGTTTGGAAGTGTTTTAGTAATAGCCTTTATCATGAGGCCTACTGTGACAAATTACATGGCCCTATGTGGGCACTGCTATTATGTAGGTTAGGACTGCTGTATCGGAGAAGCCGTGACGTGGCCAGCAGCTAAACATGTGTTTGCAAACATTTGTGACTAATTCTCTGAATTTTATTACCAGATAGGTTCAGGGATGGTTACAGGTAATTTTCAGTGTGCGGAAGGGAATTTAGGGGTGGGGATTTGCACCCCCCTCCTCTCTGTCTGTTGTTTGTATGTATGTGACCCCTTCCCCTTCCAGCACCTGATATATAATTATCTCCAGGTATGATTGAGCAACTGCCAAATTGTTTGTCTGCTTGTGTGCAAGAAGCATTGAATGGGAGCAGCATTTGGAAGGCATGCTGTTCCTTGTAGTGCCAATAGGAGATCCTGGGGGTGGCTCATGGGAAGTTAGCTCTCTGTCTGGAAGTGTTTTAGTAATAGCCTTTATCATGAGGCCTACTGTGACAAATTACATGGCCCTATGTGGGCACTGCTATTATGTAGGTTAGGACTGCTGTATCGGAGAAGCTGTGACGTGGCCAGCAGCTAAACATGTGTTTGCAAACATTTGTGACTAATTCTCTGAATTTTATTACCAGATAGGTTCAGGGATGGTAACAGGTAATTTTCAGTGTGCGGAAGGGAATTTAGGGGTGGGGATTTGCACCCCCCTCCTCTCTGTCTGTTGTTTGTTTGTGACCCCTCCCCCTTCCAGCACCTGATATATAATTATCTCCAGGTATGATTAAGCAACTGCCAAATTGTTTGTCTGCTTGTGTGCAAGAGGCATTGAATGGGAGCAGCATTTTGAAGGCATGCTGTTCCTTTTTGTGCCAATGGGAGATCCTGGGGGTGGCTCATGGGAAGTTAGCTCTCTGTCTGGAAGTGTTTTAGTAATAGCCTTTATCATGAGGCCTACTGTGACAAATTACATGGCCCTATGTGGGCACTGCTATTATGTAGGTTAGGACTGCTGTATCGGAGAAGCTGTGACGTGGCCAGCAGCTAAACATGTGTTTGCAAACATTTGTGACTAATTCTCTGAATTTTATTACCAGATAGGTTCAGGGATGGTTACAGGTAATTTTCAGTGTGCGGAAGGGAATTTAGGGGTGGGGATTTGCACCCCCCTCCTCTCTGTCTGTTGCTATCCTGTACATGTCTTTTCTTGAGGCTTCCAAGCCACACCCCCATAACAATAATCTTGATAAAGGTTGAGTCTACCATATCCAAAATGCTTTGGACTAGAAATATTTTACATTTTGGATTTTTCTATAGTTTGGAATATTTGCATTTCATAATGATATATCTTGGAGACCTATGTCTAAACATGAAGTGCATTTATGTTTCATATACAGATACATATACTTTTATCTTTCGCACATGTTAACCTACAGTCTGTAGGCATATAATTAGGTTTGAATAAATCATAACAGAATGAAAAGAATATGGAAATGTTTTATCATTATAAGAAAAATCTGTATTATAAACATAAGGCATCAATTTATTTATTGTATTAATCATAACAACACACCTGAAGCTAACTTAATGCTAAAATACAGACGCTGAGACTGCTGTGTTAGATATAGGTCACAGCTTTATTTAAAAAATATATATTTCCCAAAGTAGTGGCAAAGATGATGCTACTAAATACTCTGCTCTAGCCAAATTATTCTACTCAAAATGAGGGGTGACTAAAATGCCCACCTCCCCCTTTCTTTTTATTAAAGCATTATATGCAGACATGTAATATATACTGTTTCAGACAAATGCAAATCAACAGTCTTTGTGACAAGTGAGTTGACAGATGATATAACAGTCAGCAATAGGAATATAAGTCAAATGTGCTGATTTACAATATTGTTATGTTACTACTTACCTGTAATACATTAATGTCATATAACATGAAAATAAAAATAAAAACAACAACAAAAGAAAAAAAAAACATAGACACTTTCTCCCAGACTCCCCCTGCCCCCGTGTTGAAATATGGAAGCCGCATCAACTGCCCCCCCCCCCCCCCCAACACTGCCAAACATCATTGACCAGGACTCATTGGCAGTTGGTGTGGCTCCCCTACTTGAATATTGGACTGTGCTGCAGCTTCACGTCTGGAGCTGCTTCTGCCTGTTACTCCGGTTAGTTTAAACAAGCTTAAACATCAGCAGTGCCTACCTCTACAAGATATATATTTTAAGCAGTAGTGGATTTGAAATGTTATTTCTAGTGATAGTGTGGAAATGTAGCTTTCCCACATGATGATGAAGATTTTTTTCTGCTTTAGATTCCTTATCTAAAGTTACTTAAACCCAATCCATGCAGAAAAGGTGAAAAAGTTTAGATTTAAACAAAGATAATGACGGAGATGATGTGGAAATCCACTTATGCAGAATTGTTTATTGGGCTGCAGTGCTGATCACTAGTAACAGGAATCTGCATACTTTACTAATTCTCAGTTCTTTCAGTAGAAAGTCATGGTAAACAATATGCATATACCAAGGCTAATTCAGGTTGGATTGCAAATCGCGATCCAACCAGAATTTTTACGATTGCCCCACGGGTGCAGGCACAGTGCCTTGCCTATGCATGTGCCCGCACTTTCTGCGGAGGGGTGCAGAAAATGTGATCACCTCTGCCTGTCAATCAGGCAGAGGCGGTCACGGGGCGAGGAGGGGTGCAGGCAAGACTCCGTTTCCAGGGAGGAGACGGACCATTGCGGGGGTAGTGCGGAGGTGGCCAAATTAGGTTGTGTCGGGGGTGTAATCGCGGTGGCTGCATGTATTCATGCACAGCCACCATGATCGTGAAAACGGAGGTGGGGCTCCTGCGGGCGCAGGAGCAATCACTAATTTCTATGATGAAGCAGAAATTGTGAGGCGATCGCAATTTCTGCTTCTTCAATCGGGGGGGGGGGGGGGTTGGCATCAGTCAGCTTTCTTGGTGGCCTTGCCCAGCGATGAGCAGCCCCCAGCATGCAAGAAAAAGGATAGAAAATTCTGCTAATTGGCAGAATTTGCTATCCTTACTGAATTAGGCCCACTGTACAGATTAGATGTGTGTGTTTTTTTTTATCTGATATCAATTTTTATACTTGCATCACAACAGAATACAGTTTATCCTTAATATTATTACAGGTTGAGTATCCCTTATTTAAAAAGCTTGGGGCCAGAAGTATTTTGGATATCGGATTTTTCTGTATTTTGGAATAATTGCATACCATAATGAGATATCATGGTGATGGGACCTAACTCTAAGCACATAATGCATTTATGTTACATATACACCTTATACACACAGCCTGAAGGTCATTTTAGCCAATATTTTTAATAACATTTTGCATTAAACAAAGTGTGTGTACATTCACGCAATTCATTTATGTTACATATACACCTTATACACACAGCTGAAGGTCATTTAATACAATATTTTTAATAACTTTGTGTATTAAACAAAGTTTGTGTACAGTGAGCCATCAGAAAACAAAGGTTTCACTATCTCACTCTCAACCTGTACTACATTTTCCCTCTACATGCTAGTATTCCAGTTAAGGGGTTTATAGTTTGAGTAAAATTCTGGGTCACATGGTTTTGTTTACCCTATTGCATACTTTCTGTTCACCTGTGTCCATTATATAATGTTCTACATAGTAAAGTGTTGGTTTGACTGAACACATTAATATTATTTGCCTGAAAGGTTGCTGAGCTTGCATGCTGTCACTGCAAAATGCGTGTTTCATCTTACTTTCTATGTGCTGTCCTTCCACACAGACACATTATTGCTTCACAGAGTATTATTAGAGGTCTCAGTGTAAGCAAAAATAGTGTACACGTTTTTATAAGGGTGACCTTTACGTTTGTTCTATTAAAAACCACAAACTGTTTGCCACTGACTTTATGTTACATTAAGTAATATGATGTATGGTAAAGTCAGTTACAGTTAGTTTGGGGCTAAAAAAAAAATAACATAAAAAACCCCATAAGAATAAAACTTATACAGTATATCTTATAAACTTTATGCATATTATTTACCATGGCTTGTTAAATAATGCAAGAAAAAAGTAGGTAAATCTGACAGCCATTAATAACGTATGAACTACAGGTCTTATGTTTTTTTATACTGCATAGAAAATAGTTGTGTTGACAAATATAAGTTTAAAAAGGGCAAAACATGGTTCTGAAAAGTATACTTTATGTACAACCACATGAAAAAGAGGAAGAGATTATATAGGGAAAGGTTGTATAGAGAAATATTACTAGATTATTTATGTAGGCACTATGAGGCAGCTGTATTAAGCCTGTAGAAGTGATATATCTGCCCCTATATGTGTAAAGTTGAATAATAAATACTCAAATGTCTTAATCTTGCTGCATAATAAATAAACAAAAAGTATCAATTGATTTTACTTTTTGAAATAGGTAAAGACAATCTAAGACTTGAAGGGGGGAATTCAGTTAGGTGCAAATTTGATTCCGCAAGACAAATTCACAGCAAATTTACGTTGGGAATTACATTTGCAATTTTACACTTTCATTTCGTTTTCAGAGTAAATTTACCTGTTTTTGTCCACATCCCCCTGAGCAAGTGAAAAGGTAGGAAAAACCTTTATTTAAAGTAAAAATGTCGGGACTTACTACAGAACCTCTTGGACACTTTTTTTCTGTTAGTATTTGCGCCACAAAATAAATGAAAAGTATTTTCAAGTATAAAAGTATTTAATTAAATAAAAATAATTGTTTTTTAGCAATTTTTTTTAAAGTGGCCTCAAATTACCCCAAATCACTTTTTTCGACTTTTTTTGCATTTTTCAGTTAATTAGTTCATTTATAATTAAATGAAATTAGTAAGCTTTTTAAAGGATTGTTTTAAAAATGAACAAATCAGCCATTTGACACCTTTTTAAACCATCAATCACTTTCCTTAGACCCACTAACAGCCCTATATATGTTCCTACTACCAAAGTTGTAACTTTTTTGTAGTCCAGAAAGTGAGATTTTTGCACAAAATTTGCACAACCTCGCTGCTAGTACTGCAAATTGCCATTAATAATTGAAATGTCAGGTGCGTTGGAGTTTAATTAGGAGAGTGTTCCTTTTTTGCAAACTCGCACCTAATTTAAATTCCCCCTAAAGCCTCTAAATTGTTTATTCAATGGGTATCCGGTCAGGAAGCCAGTGGTCAGGATCCCGGCAGTCAAAATACTGATGCCAGAATCCCAGCACTGATCAGAATACCATTGCCAGCATCCCGACAAGGGCACCATCTCAGTGCCGGAATCCTGACCGACGGGATCCCAAAGGAGCATGAACCGGGCCACCAGGCAGGTAAGCCATGCTGGAGAAGGGGTTTTGGGTTGCAGGGGATGGTTAGAATTAAGCTGCAGGGAAGGGAGGGTTATGCTGAGGGGAAGAAAGGTTAGGGTTAAGTGGCATTGGGGTAAGGTTAGTATACTGACCTTCCCAATGTCGGGATTCTAAGCATTGGTATGATGTGCTTGGTCTTCTGATTGATGACATCTAGAACCATGGCATTTCCTACCAAACACATTCAATGTTTAGTATATATTTGCAAATTAAGTCATCCAAAAGTATGCTGTATGTTTGCTACATGACTACATATTTACTACTTAGGTAGTAAAATACTGTATTTGTTTGTATAAATATGTCTGCTGTAAAATGATCTGTATCAAAATTACCTCATTGTAGCAAAATCAGTTTCATAAATCATGTTACACTTTAAATCCACTGGCAGTTTGATCTTATTTGTAGCTACAACAGCATTGGTTCAAATTTTAAGCTACAAGCTTATTTATTAACAAAAAGAAAGTGGGAGTCTATTTTTCCTATGGACATTGCCTCAATTAGCAATCATTTGAATCATGCATTGCTGGATTTGGATTCCGATAATTTTACTATTACTCCACACTGCATTCAAAACACTTTCAAATTATTATTTTTTTATTTTATTTTTTTGCCAAGACAATTTTTAAGTGGCATAGAGCATTGTTTCACACAGAATAACTCAAAATAGATATACAGTAAATTATACATTAAAAGTACAGAAAAAGAATATGTATGAACATAATGCAAGTATAGAGTCCAACAAATCCACTGAGATTTTACATATGTAAGCAACAAATTAAGGGGTAGATGTAAAAAACAGTGTTATGTGGAGAAGTGGTATCAGCGCATGTTATGGGCACTGATACTGCTTCTCATCCATGTAATACTGTGGCAGTGTTTGCTCAGTGACAGGGGTGATAGACACCCCTGTCTATATTGCCACTGCTATTTACAAGAAAGCACATTGATATGCAGGGCAGTATATAAATGGTCAGTGGCACTGACCATTCCAACACCTGCAGCTATCAATTTATGACATCTGCATTTTGGCTACGTCTGCTGCTGGCTCTAGGCTTCACAGGAGATCTCATTAAGTAATGAGATCTTGTGCATGCCCGGTAGTGATCTCTCTTCCCTAGTCGGCTCAACTGGGAGAGAGAAACAGTGCAGCAACACCTGATTGAATTCCCCCTTCAAGTCTTAGCACCAGTCAAGGATTCTGAATGATAGTGACTGGTTTTGAGGTGTCCCACAGTAAGCTTCCTACAGTATATATATTCTAGTAAGTGAAATTCCCATATTTTACTGACCAGAGTAGAGTGCTTAAGAAATGACCACAACTACTGTACAGTACATGTTTATTCAGAATGTTAGAATGTTTTAAGGTATATTGTACTATTGTGGGAAGCAAATAAATTTCAAAGGAGTTTGGTATATTTAATAAAATATAAAATTAGATCTCTGAACAGAAAATCCCATATTTTAGACATCTAAATTAAATGTATCTAAATGTACTTGTTTGCCAGTAGTCTAAAACAGTCAGAATGTGGATTAATAGGTGCATGAAGCCTATAGGAGTCTAAATATCAGCAATACTAAATCTAGTAAACATTCTGTTTGATGTAAATGAATATTGATGATTTAGCTAGACCATGTATAATTTTGGTCCAGTCTTTGATTACCAATTTTACCAGCGTCTCACAGTCCCACTTGATTTTCTGAAACTCCTTTTCTTACATCTCATTGTACATTGTGTCTATAAGCCTTTTCAAATTATGTTGAAAAATGCAGAAATTCTTTAATTATGTTTCGAGGCTAAGAGAAGGCCTTCACACATTATGGCAGGGAAAATGCCATAATTGAAAATAATGAAATATTGGATGGTTAGAGTTCTTTAAATGTGCACAAACTTCTGTGAACTCTGTAAATACAAGAGAATGTACTGTATACAGTAACTTAGAGGAAACTAATGTTTTTAAGGTTTGTGAGCTCAAAACTATCTGGATAAGTTATGTTGTGCCTGAGATAAATGACAACTTGGATTCAAAGACAGTAGAGAGAATACTTTACTAATTGATTTCCATATGCTACAGAAGAGAGATTGCATAGGTTAATCTCTATGACATGATGATGGACCTACATGGAATATAATAAAACCAACATAACATACAAAATATTAATCTACGGTATATCTCCTGTATATACACACTGGTGTTTTACACTTTTCAGTGCAGCCTCCAGCAAAAACTATACTCCTCATGCTCACCAAACATAAGAAAAGTAAGGTATTAAATCACATACTGTAGCTTTTTTATGCATAATTCATGCAACTTTAAATGTGTTTTGCACATTTTAGTCATGCCTGGTATTGTTGGGGGCATATACATTACACAGTAGGTAGGATCTATCTTGGATCTTAACCGTAAGAATTACATAACGACCGTTGGAGTCCATGATAGTGGAAGTTATAACAAAGGGTAAATGGCATTTGATAGAAATCATAACCCCTCTGGCTTTAAAATTAAAAGAGCTAGAACCCAGCACCTGCCAATTTAAACAATTCAGTTTTGCAATCTCATCTAGTAATAGATGTGTTTCCTGGAGAAATGCCAGGTTCACATTCTGCTTAGGAAAATAAAGAAGTACTTTATGTCCTTTAGCTGGTCAATTAAAACCACCGACATTCCATGACCCCACTATTAGATCAGGCATTTACACAGAGGAGAGTGCAAAACAAAGGTATTAGAACCATATTTAGATAAAGTCAGTACAGAAATTAGTCCCAGCATAAAGAAAATGAGGGGAGAAGGGGGTTTTAGAGAGACAATACAAAGGAGGGAAGGATAGGAAGGAGAGGGGGATATCAGCACATGCAGATGGCTAGACATGAGTAATGGCAATATAATTAAGTACAATACAATGAAATCAGCCATAGTCCTCCAGCTAGCAGACATGCAGGAGTGAGACAATTACACGCAGCTCATGCTCAGTTGCTAGTGACTGGATAAATGGGTAGGGGGCTCAGTCCAACCACTCCACTGTATAAACAAACCTAAAGAAAAAAATATAAATAAAAATACAAACAACAAGGACATATGTAAATGGTACTCTGGGAGGAGCTGCTAAACAATGGTGTAAACCAGCAATAAAACCTAAATAAAACAAGAAACTGTAGTCCAGGTAGCCTACAAAGAACCATGTGAGAGCCATCCTGGGGGTGTGAGAGTAGGAAAAAAATCAACAAGCAACATATCTTAGTCTGAGAGAAAATATGGAGCTTGTAACCTGTTTGTTAATAAGATGAAAGATTTCAGTGATAGAACAGGTTGAGGTTGCACATCTTGAGCATTGATCAAGGTAGTAGAGAGTGAGACTTCTGCCTCGCAGAAGTCACATAGAGGACATTAACTTAGTAATCTAATGCAGGCATTAGAGGTGATATCAGAACTACAGAAGAAACCCTTTCTGCTAGTTACTGTGGGTGGATCAGATATGTCAGAGTGATCCGCGTTTGCGAGGTGGCGTAGGTAAGCTGTGGCATCAGCTGGGGACAGAAAGTCTTTGTGAGAAGTCCCCTCATACAGGCGTAAGTGGGCGGGATATAACAGACCAATCTTGCGGCCCTCTGATACAAGCTGCGAGCATATGGGTGAAAAGGCTTTCCAGGCCCTAGACAGCTCCACAGAGCAGTCCTGAAAAATGAAAAGCTTGATCCCTTCCGATTGAATATTTTTCACTCTACATGAAGCAGACCAAAATGCTACCTTGTGGATATAATTCAAGCAGCGAAAAAGAGTTACCCGCAGTCGCAGTGTGTTAGAAGTAGGAACAGGACCCGCTCGATAACCAGATCTTGACAATCTTGCTCTATACCCAACAAAGACGTGAAGGTAATTAATACAAAATGGGCTAATGCTGTGCCTTTTACAGATATAGGGAGTCCCACCAGCCGTATATTTTTTCTCCTTGATCTGTTCTCGATGTCATCTAATTATTCCAGATTTGATAATTCTCAGATGTCAGTGATTTTACAGAATGATGTAGCCCTTCTATGTCATGGGAAGCGGCCTGCAGTTGAGATTCAGCAAGCATGACATGTTGTGTGAGCTCCTGCAGAAGCTGTGTGATATCAAACACAGCTTGGGAGAGAAGGGGACCATAGTAGCCTCAACTACATCCCCATATGTCACTGTGGCATTTGGTATGCAGCATACCTGGGAGGAAGGAGTCCCTGTGGCTTCAGCAGACTTTTTCTTGGATGCAGAGGAGAGTTTGTCAGCCCCAGCGTCCGGCGCCATATTGCCAGCTGCGTGGTGCTTCTCCTGTCCTGCTGAGGGGCCAGCAGGGGGCTGTGAGGTTGTGGCCACAGCCATCACAAAGTGAACAGTAGCGATTGCGGAGGCAGCAGATCTGGTCCCGGGAGCTGTGGAGGCTGAGTACAGCCTAGAAAAGGTGGGTCAGCGGGTTGGTGGGGACAGAGCTCTCACTGTGTGCTCCTTATCCCATGAAGACTGACACCGGAAGTCCATGCCTGGTATTGTTTACAGATTTGTCTGACATGACTAGAGTTTTAAAAGTCACTTTTCAATGTTCAGCATGTTCAACACTATTGGTATTGGTTGTTAATTAATCTATAAAAATGTGATCAGGCAGGGGAGTAGAAATAAAGAGTTGATGACCAGGAGATAAAGGCAAGTTCAAAAAAGGGAGGAAGAAATTAAATATCTACCTTCTACAGACATGCTGGAATTACAAAAGCAAAGTATCAAAATGTATAACCTATCATAAACAGAATTTTTACATAAATTTCTCCAGAGCAGTAATTCCATTAGCAAAGCTAATACTTTTCAGATTGTTCCAAAGGATAGAACTATCTTATCACATGCACGCATAGATGGCTGGAATTGTCAAATTTAAAGTTCTAAAGTAAGGATGAAAATGTAAAGAGAAATTATCAAACAGTTTTGTCTTAACAAATTAGACAGTTCCTTTAGGCCTTCTAATGTGAACATGAGAAAATATGGAAACATTTTAATTAAATACATCTTCTTATCCATCAGGAGACATACTGTATTGCTCTACACAAATGATTATCTCTTATTTGAGTAGATAATTAGAATTATAAATCAAATGAAAAGGAACAAGCAATTAATTGAAGTCTGTGTGTATGTTGATAGAAAATATGATGACATTTAGAATGCTAATGCTTACTCTAGAAATTAAACATACTAAAACATGTCTGGTTTTGATAATTATCAACAATTCTTACTTGTTAAACAAATGAATCTACTGTTTGTTTGGATCATTTAAGTAGCACACTATATTAACTGTATGTAAACCTTTAACATCCAAGATTGTACATATGTGCAACACCAAATAATGTAATACTAAGAATAACAAGTTGCTTTACTTACTGTCTCACTTTATATTTACCTTTATTTTATATTATTTACTCATTTGCTTTTATGTTCATTAATTAAGCATAAAGAATGTAACTTCAGTTAATCCACTACTTTGTATCGTGCACATTCTAAAAATAGATTAATACAGTATAACTCTGCACTATTGAGTAAAATGACTGCATACATGATTCATTGATGATAATTAGCACTCTTGAACCAGTAGTACATCATCTTACTGCAGTTTCAACTATTACATATAGTAGAAGGTTTACAGTTAGTAGTGTTTTATTAAACATAGGTGTATATTGTAGTGCTATTATGACTAAAAGAGGATTATTTTTGTGTGTCGTATAGCTATTCAATGCAGTTTGCATTTCTAACCTATTGTATTATATGCTAAAAGACAAGTTCAGAACTAAAGATAATTGAAATTTTGTTGTTCCACTTGCAGTTTGACTTTATCTTTAATTTGTACTTTGTTTCTGAGACTTAGGCATATAGCTATCTCCGCTCTGCATGAAGACTTGAATTTCCCACATGTACAGGACTGACAGATTAGTGACTATACTTTTAGGTCTTTTTTTTACATCTGAAAATTGCTACCTGAAATATGCAGTAAACATTCACTATAGGGCTCATTCTGAGTAGCACAGATCTCATTGTGCAAAAGCAACTTTTCACATTTTTGCATATGTCTATCTTATTCTGAGTTGTATGCAATACTGTAGGCCATCTGTCTTTCAGTGAATCAGGTGTTTCAGGGCAAGATCTGTGTGGTGGCAAAGCTATTGCCTGAAACCAGCCTGACTTGTGGGATTGTCAGAAAATTGTGGGAGCATTGTGGGTGCATATAAAAAAAAACTCCATGTGATTCTGAGTAATTTATATGGACAAGGGAAGTTTGTTTCTGGTGGATCTCTTGCACATAGCATGGAAATGGTGCAGGAGCGTAAAATCAATGGGTTTCTGCTTGCACACACACAATGCCCCACATTAGTTGAATGGATCCTGCATTAGCATTAAGTAGTAAAATAGACTTCCACAGCTGCCTGCAACTACAGTCACTTTACGTGCAACTCAGAATCAGAGAGTATTTGTGTAGGCTATCTTGATTAATTTGCCATATATGAGACTCAAGCCAACTCAAGCCAACAGTATTTTTTCAAAGGTGTAGTACTAAGTGTTAATAAGTATTGAACATGACCAGACTTTAGGGTTCTGACTCAAACCTAGTGACGTCCAGATTATAGGGTTCTAAGTCAAACCAAGTAACATACAGACTTTAGGGTTCTGAGTCAAATAAAGTAACATCCACACTTTAGGATTCTAAGTCAAACAAAGTACTAGCTCAGGTCACTTTGGGCTGTTGAGATTAATCAAGTCCCTGCTTGGGTCATCCTGCCAAGTTTGGATCTAAAAACCAAATCTTGCATGTAAGTCCCACCTCATGATTTTAGGTGCCATTTCACATTTTGATGTTTTTATAAAAAAAATTTTAATATCTGTTTATTCATTTTTAAACAAACATATAACAAAAGTCTGGTAAGTTTCTATCAATTCTTGAAGCTATCCAGATGCAGATCCAAATCCATAACCAAAAACACTTGAGGATGGTTTTACCAAAACATGATGATGATTTAGAACCAAAACATGAATGTCTGTGCCTATCTGTAGTAATAATTGTACTTTGATGTGAAGTTTAAACTTTTGTATGGAATCAGCTTCAAAAAATTGAGAGGTGAGATTCGTAAATGTCCTCCATTAAATTTTGTGAGGTGAGTTTTGTATATGTCCTCCATTAAATTTTGTGATGTGATTTAATTTAGAAATTGAATATGTTAGGATTTTAAAAAAAAATCTTTTGAAACCCTAAAATATTTCACATTCTAAATATACATTTATAAACTTTATTTTTAATAACAAATGATGCAAAAATACATTTGGTTACACACAGTTATCTAAATTATTTCTGGGTAGTTACTATTAATCACAAAATGTTACTTATATCTATCTGCTACAGACATAATTCAAGATTGACTATTCTTTATTCTCCTTGCACATAAATAAACTATTGTTTCCCATTATTGGTAGGGTTTTCCCATTCCACTGTTTATTTCCATATTATTCTGCCTTAGCACCTTTGCTTGATTGTCTAGACAGAGTGCATGAGTTATTCAGCTGCTTTCTCTTCCTTCTAGCTTTGATTAAAAATGACATTGCTAGTCTACTTATTCTTAGATGCTAGCTTGATATATTTGGAATATAGGCATGCATACAGATCTTACATCAAGGGACGCTTATTTCTCTGCCTTTAGGGAATATTTCTAACAGTGTTTTTGTCTGTGATTATTTGCTTTTTATTAAGGTTAGTATTTTAGCTCATTTTTAATATTACTCAGAGACAAAACATATTTTTGGGTGGTTTATTTTCACTTCTTATCCCCATACTTTCTATGTACTATGTAGTATAACCATTTATCAATTCACAACTGGGTTCCTAAGGGTATATACACTACATAACAACTAGCTATAGCTATTCTCTTAACATATCAAACTATCATTCCCATCTCTTTACTAGAACTCTTATAGAGCTAATCAGAATATGTGTTCTGGTTAGGAGGGGATAACAATATACTGTACATCAATAACCTGTATCATATACAGAAGCACACAATAGCATGATACAATTTTGAGCAGTAGTGATAAAAGTGATTATGTGCCCAGCTTCGTACTGGAAATAATAAAAATGTGTTTATGTGAAATCCATCCAACAGGATTCTGCCTTCTTAATTGCTGTTTGCCCTTATAAGGTCAAATTCTGCACTCCAATCTTAAGCTCCAAAAACATACATCATATAGCGAGAAACCATGGGCATTTAAACAGGATGGGGGGGCTGTGTGCACCTCTGGGTTGGCCCCCTCCTCTGCATAGCACAGTAGTCTCCTGCTTTTGCCAGAGTCTACTGCGCATGTGCAGGTCTCCGGAAACATGGCGCACGCCATGTTACGCAAACCAATTTAACTAATATGCATGTGTGGTGGCCATTTTGGTGATGAATTAAACCGCGATTGCAGCACCCAATGCTGGACCACTGAAAGGTAAGTATTCAAATATAGTTGCAGTGTGGGGCCCCCTGGACCTAAGGGCCTGTGTACACAATACACATTGCATCCATTATAGAAATGCCAAAGTGTAAAACTATTAGTGACGAGCGGGTTTGGATCCTCGGGATCCGAACCCGCCCGAACTTCACCTTTTTTTGCACGGGTCCGAGCAACTCGGATCCTCCCGCCTTGCTCGGTTAACCCAAGCGCGCCCGAACGTCATCATCCCGCGGTCGGATACTCGCGAGATTCGTATTCTATATAAGGAGCCGCGCGTCGCCGCCATTTTTCACTCGTGCATTGAAGATGATAGTGAGAGGACGTGGCTGGTGTCCTCTCAGTTTCTATGTTCAGTGGGCTGCAAATATCTGTGATCAGTGTGCTGCAAATATCTGTGCTCAGTGTGCTGCAAATATCTGTGCTCAGTGTGCTGCAAGTGCAAATATCTACGTTCTCTGCCTTAAAAACGCTCCATATCTGTGCTCAGTGTGCTGCAAATATCTGTGCTCAGTGTGCTAATTGCTTTATTGTGGGAACTGGGGACCAGCAGTATTATATAGTAGGAGGACAGTGCAGAGTTTTGCTGACCAGTGACCACCAGTATTATACGTTCTCTGCCTGAAAAATGCTCCATATCTGTGCTGCATTGTAGTATATAGTAGGAGGACAGTGCAGAATTTTGCTGACCACCAGTATAACTATATATATAGCAGTACGGTACAGTAGTCCACTGCTCTACCTACCTCTGTGTCGTCAAGTATACTATCCATCCATACCTGTGGTGCATTTCAGTTTTGCACAGCTTGCTGACCACCAGTATATAATATATAGCAGTACGGTACAGAAGGCCACTGGTCTACCTACCTCTGTGTCGTCAAGTATACTATCCATCCATACCTGTGGTGCATTTCAGTTTTGCACAGTTTGCTGACCACCAGTATATAATATATAGCAGTATGGTACAGTAGGCCACTGCTCTACCTACCTCTGTGTCGTCAAGTATATTATCCATCCATACCTGTGGTGCATTTCAGTTTTGCACAGTTTGCTGACCACCAGTATATAATATATAGCAGTACGGTACAGTAGGCCACTGCTCTACCTACCTCTGTGTCGTCAAGTATACTATCCATCCATAGCTGTGGTGCATTTCAGTTTTGCACAGTTTGCTGACCACCAGCATATAATATATAGCAGTACGGTACAGAAGGCCACTGCTCTACCTACCTCTGTGTCATCAAGTATACTTTCCATCCATACCTGTGGTGCATTTCAGTTTTGCACAGTTTGCTGACCACCAGTATATAATATATAGCAGTACGGTACAGAAGGCCACTGCTCTACCTACCTCTGTGTCGTCAAGTATACTATCCATCCATACCTGTGGTGCATTTCAGTTTTGCACAGTTTGCTGACCACCAGTATATAATATATAGCAGTACGGTACAGAAGGCCACTGCTCTACCTACCTCTGTGTCGTCAAGTATACTATCCATCCATACCTGTGGTGCATTTCAGTTTTGCACAGTTTGCTGACCACCAGTATATAATATATAGCAGTACGGTACAGTAGGACACTGCTCTACCTACCTCTGTGTCGTCAAGTATTCTATCCATCCATACCTGTGGTGCATTTCAGTTTTGCACAGTTTGCTGACCACCAGTTTATAATATATAGCAGTATGGTACAAAAGGCCACTGCTCTACCTACTTCTGTGTCGTCAAGTATACTATCCATCCATACCTGTGGTGCATTTCAGTTTTGCACAGTTTGCTGACCACCAGTATATAATATATAGCAGTACGGTACAGAAGGCCACTTAGCTTAGTCACACAGTTACCTCATTGCGCCTCTTCTTTTCTTTGCATCATGTGCTGTTTGGGGACTATTTTTTTGAAGTGCCATCCTGTCTGACACTGCAGTGCCACTCCTAGATGGGCCAGGTGTTTGTGTCGGCCACTTGGGTCGCTTAGCTTAGTCACACAGATACCTCATTGCGCCTCTTTTTTTCTTTGCATCATGTGCTGTTTGGGGACTATTTTTTTGAAGTGCCATCCTGTCTGACACTGCAGTGCCACTCCTAGATGGGCCAGGTGTTTGTGTCGGTCACTTCGGTCGCTTAGCTTAGTCACACAGCTACCTTATTGCGCCTCTTTTTTTCTTTGCATCATGTGCAGTTTGGGGACTATTTTTTTGAAGTGCCATCCTGTCTGACACTGCAGTGCTACTCCTAGATGGGCCAGGTGTTTGTGTCGGCCACTTGTGTCGCTTAGCTTAGTCACACAGCTACCTCATAGCACCTCTTTTTTTCTTTGCATCATGTGCTGTTTGGGGACTATTTTTTTGAAGTGCCATCCTGTCTGACACTGCAGTGCCACTCCTAGATGGGCCAGGTGTTTGTGTCGGCCACTTGGGTCGCTTAGCTTAGTCACACAGCTATCTCATTGCGCCTCTTTTTTTCTTTGCATCATGTGCTGTTTGGGGACTATTGTTTTGAAGTGCCATCCTGTCTGACACTGCAGTGCCACTCCTAGATGGGCCAGGTGTTTGTGTCGGCCACTTGTGTCGCTTAGCTTAGTCACACAGCGACCTTGGTGCGCCTCTTTTTTTCTTTGCCTCATGTGCTGTTTGGGGACAATTTTTTTGAAGTGCCATCCTGCCTGACACTGCAGTGCCACTCCTAGTTGGGCCAGGTGTTTGTGTCGGCCACTTGTGTCGCTTAGCTTAGCCATCCAGCGACCTCGGTGCAAATTTTAGGACTAAAAATAATATTGTGAGGTGTTCAGAATAGACTGAAAATGAGTGTAAATTATGGTTATTGAGGTTAATAATACTATGGGATCAAAATGACCCCCAAATTCTATGATTTAAGTTGTTTTTGAGGGTTTTTTGTAAAAAAACACCCAAATCCAAAACACACCCGAATCCGACAAAAAATTTTCAGGGAGGTTTTGCCAAAACGCGTCCGAATCCAAAACACGGCCACGGAACCGAATCCAAAACCAAAACACAGAACCCGAAAAATTTCCGGTGCACATCACTAATTATAAACCATTCCTATTTTCATTTACATAACCTATAATGAAAGCACAAGTTTTGCGGGCATGTATGACCTGCTTCTGATTGTACTTTAATCTTATTGTGAAAAGAAGGCCGTTTTTTTCTTGCTTGCATATACAGTACATAGTTTAATCAAATTGGATATATGCTAATAACAATAGATAGCATTATGTCAAATATGCTAAGTATATTAATATGTGATACAGTTTAATGACATAAGAAATAATTATATGTGTCTGTGCTAGAAATACACATTACTGTAGGACTGCTGAACAGGATGCTTCTTCACACTTCATGTTGTATCCTGTCATCTTTAATATCTATTGCCTATCTTTTTTCCCTCCCTGAAAAATAGATTATTTTTAAATCTGGCAAAATTTCAAACTAAATTTGGTAATGCAAGTAGAAAGCCCTCTGGAAGAGTATGTCTTTAGTGTGACATCATTTGTTGCATTTAACCTAAATGATTGATATACAAGGTTAGACATGCTGAAGTATTTGCCTCATATGACCTTATGCTGATGATTCTGCATTCAATTTTGGTTGGTTAAGGAATGGTTGATGTCTGTGTTGAAAAGTCTTTTGTATCTACTACTGTACCAAGCTGTCCTTTAGCAGCCTCTGATTTAACTTATATATTAAAACATAGGGGGTCATTCTGACCCGATTACTCGCTGCAGTTGCGCATGCTGGATGCCGAAGGCCGTCATTTCCTAGTGTTCGCCTCTGCCTGATTGACAGGCAAAGGAGGTCGCTGGGCGGCATGGTGGCATTTGGCCAGCATTTTGGGGGCGCGGTCCGGCCAACACAGACGTACCGGACCGTGCGCGCGCGCGGGGGGGGCGCAGTGGCTGTGTGACATCACACATAGCCGCTGCAACCAGGGGCAGCGACGAGCAACTCCTGGTCAGCCACAGGAGCTGTGCTGGCAGACATGTGGGGCGGGCTAGCCCTGTGCTGTGTCCCCCCCGACATGTCTGGGAACATGATCGTAGCTGTGCTAAATTTAGCAAAATAGGAAAGGTGTACAGGTGTGTACACACTGAGATCCTTGATATGTTTGATT
The DNA here is from genome assembly GCF_028390025.1 of Pseudophryne corroboree. Classification (NCBI taxonomy): domain Eukaryota; kingdom Metazoa; phylum Chordata; class Amphibia; order Anura; family Myobatrachidae; genus Pseudophryne; species Pseudophryne corroboree. The sequence goes on from NC_086445.1 coordinate 332,993,134, forward strand.
TTGACTATGCAATTTCCCTTGAACTCCCCCAGAGCCCAGATAGCACAGATTTTGACTATCTGTACTTAAGATTTTGTCTATGTATGATTTTGACTAAGTGCCAATTTTGACTATACTGTGTACTAGATAGTACACTAGATAGTCAAGATTGACTTGCCTGCACAGTCTATTTAGCCTTATGATACCGACCCCACGGGAGCGTGCATCGGGATCCAATCTGTATCGCAAGCTGCCCATAAGATTTTGACTATATAGTCAAAATCTTACAGATTTATCTCACCGTGTGCACACACCTTAATAAGTGGACAAATTTGTAATAACTCAGTATACACCCGAACAAATAATATCCAATATGTTTCATACTTGAGGTGGGAATATGCAAATTAAAGGATTAGTACTGTATGCAAGTTACACCACACACAGAAAGGGTATTTAAGCATGGTCTTTTGTAACAAATGCCCTTTGTGTCTAAATTTGCACAAATTTCCCCATCTACATGGTTTTGCTGGTTAAGATGGCAGTCTTTGCAGGAGCGGAAAAATTGGATACAACTAGATGGTTTCGGCTGATTGTAGGACATTCCTATCTGTACGATCAGTTTGACACAAGAAAACATAAGATTTAATTTTGTGCAACATAATAAAATAAACAAGCAAGAGTATAAAAGCACAGTTTAGAAGGTTTTCCATTCAGTTATAGGTTGGTAAACAGCATTTTCTACCCGAAAAATGGACCAAGTTTGCTAGCTGGTGAAAGGTTTTGGGTTTTGTATCTTCCATTTGCAAATGGCAGAAAAATGCATTTCCTTATTCACTATGATGAACACAATAAAAAGTGAAACAAGTCATAAGAACAGTAAGACATAACCATACTATGAAGGTGGTAGGTCTAAAGTACTTAGTGTACAAGTAGGTAAAACTTTAAATTTGATTTTTTTTCTGTTATCGATTTATCTGCAAGTATAGGGAAATAATTATTCTATGGGGCATTATTCAATAGGAAGTTGATAGGAAAGTTACAATGAGCTGAATGGACAAGTGTGCACACTAAAATAGTACATGTGTGTTCTCATACACCCACAGCATACCTCCCAACTTTCTAAATCTTGAAAGAGGGACGCACGCACGGCAAAGCCGCGCGCGCTCCCGAAAAAGGGGCGTGACTTATTGGAAAGGGGTGTGACTTCACGGAGGACCACACTCGCAAGCCACGCCCCCATTTTGGTCACTGAGGGGGCATGCCCAGCGCTCCATGAGCTGCTGGCATGCCCCCTCTCCTCCTGTCTCAAGTGAATAGACGCTGTGCCCACGCGCACAGCGTCTATTCACCGCTGCTCTGCTAAGCAGGGCAGCGATGACAGGAGCCTCCCGACTGCCCCCCCCCCACCGCGGGACACAGCGGCCCGCGGGTGCGACAGCGGGACAGTCCCCAAAAACCGGGACTGTCCCGCAAAAATCGGGACAGTTGGGAGGTATGCCACAGTAGCTTAAATACTGTACACCATCTGGTACAAAATGCCCTGTGTAACTGAATGGTTGTGAAAGGAGTAGTGTACTGTCTTATTTTTCTAATTGAGCATTTTTATTTATGGTTTTAAATAGAGATGAGCGGGTTCGGTTCCTCTGAATCCGAACCCGCCCGAACTTCATGGTTTTTTTCACGGGTCCGAGCGACTCGGATCTTCCCGCCTTGCTCGGTTAACCCGAGCGCGCCCGAACATCATCATCCCGCTGTCGGATTCTCGCGAGGCTCGGATTCTATCGCGAGACTCGGATTCTATATAAGGAGCCGCGCGTCGCCGCCATTTTCACACGTGCATTGAGAGTCATAGGGAGAGGACGTGGCTGGCGTCCTCTCCGTTTAGAGAAGAGAGAGACACAGTAGAGACGAGAGAGACACAGTAGTAGTAATTTTGGGGAGCATTATTAGGAGGAGTACTACTATACTACTATACTACTTGCTGAAGTGATATAGAATTATAGATTAGATAGTGTGACTGTAAGTGTATTGTATTATCTGACTTGTGGGGGAGACACTGACAGTGGGGAGCAGTTAGAGTCTGAGAGCAGGACTCAGGAGTACATATAACGTACAGTGCACACTTTTGCTGCCAGAGTCAGTGCCACACTGCCATTGTTGTGACCACACTGACCACCAGTATAATAATATATTTTGTGATTGTCTGCTTAGGACTCGGAGTACTAGTTGCAAGTTGCAACGTGAGTGACCTGACCACCAGTTTAATAATCAATCACCACCAGTTTAATATATATATATATATATAATTGTATAGAATATATATATATATATATATATATATATATATAATATTGTATACCACCTACCCGTGGTTTTTTTTTTTTTCATTCTTCTTTATACATACTACTATAGTAGCTTACTGTAGCAGTCTGCGGTGCTGCTGACCTGACAGTGTCCAGCAGGTCCGTCATCAGTCATTACATAATAAATATATATAGTACCTGTCCGGCTGCAGTACTAGTGATATTATATTGATTTCATCTCATTATCAATAATTTATCATCCAGTCTAGACTCTATATTAGCAGCAGACACAGTACGTTAGTCCACGGCTGTAGCTACCTCTGTGTCGGCACTCGGCAGTCCATCCATAATTGTATACCACCTACCCGTGTTTTTTTTTTTTTCTTTCTTCTTTGTACATACTACTATAGTATAGTAGCTTACTGTAGCAGTCTGCGGTGCTGCTTAGCTGACAGTGTCCAGCAGGTCCGTCATCAGTCATCATTACCTAATAAATATATTATCTACCTGTCCGGCTGCAGTACTAGTGATATTATATATACATACATATATATATTGATTTCATATCATTATCATCCAGTCTATATTAGCAGCAGACACAGTACGGTAGTCCACGGCTGTAGCTACCTCTGTGTCGGCACTCGGCAGTCCATCCATAATTGTATACCACCTACCCGTGGTTTTTTTCTTTTCTTTCTTCTTTGCACATACTACTATAGTATAGTAGCTTACTGTAGCAGTCTGCGGTGCTGCTGAGCTGACAGTGTCCAGCAGGTCCGTCATCAGTCATCATTACCTAATAAATATATTATCTACCTGTCCGGCTGCAGTACTAGTGATATTATATATACATACATATATATATTGATTTCATATCATTATCATCCAGTCTATATTAGCAGCAGACACAGTACGTTAGTCCACGGCTGTAGCTACCTCTGTGTCGGCACTCAGCAGTCCATCCATAATTGTATACCACCTACCCGTGGTTTTTTTTTTCTTTCTTCTTTGTACATACTACTATAGTATAGTAGCTTACTGTAGCAGTCTGCGGTGCTGCTGAGCTGACAGTGTCCAGCAGGTCCGTCATCAGTCATCATTACCTAATAAATATATTATCTACCTGTCCGGCTGCAGTACTAGTGATATTATATATACATACATATATATATTGATTTCATATCATTATCATCCAGTCTATATTAGCAGCAGACACAGTACGGTAGTCCACGGCTGTAGCTACCTCTGTGTCGGCACTCGGCAGTCCATCCATAATTGTATACCACCTACCCGTGGTTTTTTTTTTTCTTTCTTCTTTGTACATACTACTATAGTATAGTAGCTTACTGTAGCAGTCTGCGGTGCTGCTGAGCTGACAGTGTCCAGCAGGTCCGTCATCAGTCATCATTACCTAATAAATATATTATCTACCTGTCCGGCTGCAGTACTAGTGATATTATATATACATACATATATATATTGATTTCATATCATTATCATCCAGTCTATATTAGCAGCAGACACAGTACGGTAGTCCACGGCTGTAGCTACCTCTGTGTCGGCACTCGGCAGTCCATCCATAATTGTATACCACCTACCCGTGGTTTTTTTTTCTTTCTTCTTTGTACATACTACTATAGTATAGTAGCTTACTGTAGCAGTCTGCGGTGCTGCTGAGCTGACAGTGTCCAGCAGGTCCGTCATCAGTCATCATTACCTAATAAATATATTATCTACCTGTCCGGCTGCAGTACTAGTGATATTATATATACATACATATATATATTGATTTCATATCATTATCATCCAGTCTATATTAGCAGCAGACACAGTACGTTAGTCCACGGCTGTAGCTACCTCTGTGTCGGTACTCGGCAGTCCATCCATAATTGTATACCACCTACCCGTGGTTTTTTTTTTCTTTCTTCTTTGTACATACTACTATAGTATAGTAGCTTACTGTAGCAGTCTGCGGTGCTGCTGAGCTGACAGTGTCCAGCAGGTCCGTCATCAGTCATCATTACCTAATAAATATATTATCTACCTGTCCGGCTGCAGTACTAGTGATATTATATATACATACATATATATATTGATTTCATATCATTATCATCCAGTCTATATTAGCAGCAGACACAGTACGGTAGTCCACGGCTGTAGCTACCTCTGTGTCGGCACTCGGCAGTCCATCCATAAGTATACTAGTATCCATCCATCTCCATTGTTTACCTGAGGTGCCTTTTAGTTGTGCCTATTAAAATATGGAGAACAAAAATGTTGAGGTTCCAAAATTAGGGAAAGATCAAGATCCACTTCCACCTCGTGCTGAAGCTGCTGCCACTAGTCATGGCCGAGACGATGAAATGCCAGCAACGTCGTCTGCCAAGGCCGATGCCCAATGTCATAGTACAGAGCATGTCAAATCCAAAACACCAAATATCAGTAAAAAAAGGACTCCAAAACCTAAAATAAAATTGTCGGAGGAGAAGCGTAAACTTGCCAATATGCCATTTACCACACGGAGTGGCAAGGAACGGCTGAGGCCCTGGCCTATGTTCATGGCTAGTGGTTCAGCTTCACATGAGGATGGAAGCACTCAGCCTCTCGCTAGAAAAATGAAAAGACTCAAGCTGGCAAAAGCAGTAGCACCGCAAATAACTGTGCGTTCTTCGAAATCCCAAATCCACAAGGAGAGTCCGACTCCAATTGTGTCGGTTGCGATGCCTGACCTTCCCAACACTGGACGTGAAGAGCATGCGCCTTCCACCATTTGCACGCCCCCTGCAAGTGCTGGAAGGAGCACCCGCAGTCCAGTTCCTGATAGTCAGATTGAAGATGTCAGTGTTGAAGTACACCAGGATGAGGAGGATATGGGTGTTGCTGGCGCTGGGGAGGAAATTGACCAGGAGGATTCTGATGGTGAGGTGGTTTGTTTAAGTCAGGCACCCGGGGAGACACCTGTTGTCTGTGGGAGGAATATGGCCACTGACATGCCTGGTGAAAATACCAAAAAAATCAGCTCTTCGGTGTGGAAGTATTTCAACAGAAATGCGGACAACAGGTGTCAAGCCATGTGTTGCCTTTGTCAAGCTGTAATAAGTAGGGGTAAGGACGTTAACCACCTCGGAACATCCTCCCTTATACGTCACCTGCAGCGCATTCATAATAAGTCAGTGACAAGTTCAAAAACTTTGGGTGACAGCGGAAGCAGTCCACTGACCAGTAAATCCCTTCCTCTTGTAACCAAGCTCACGCAAACCACCCCACCAACTCCCTCAGTGTCAATTTCCTCCTTCCCCAGGAATGCCAATAGTCCTGCAGGCCATGTCACTGGCAATTCTGACGATTCCTCTCCTGCCTGGGATTCCTCCGATGCATCCTTGCGTGTAACGCCTACTGCTGCTGGCGCTGCTGTTGTTGCTGCTGGGAGTCGATGGTCATCCCAGAGGGGAAGTCGTAAGACCACTTTTACTACTTCCACCAAGCAATTGACTGTCCAACAGTCCTTTGCGAGGAAGATGAAATATCATAGCAGTCATCCTACTGCAAAGCGGATAACTGAGGCCTTGGCATCCTGGGTGGTGAGAAACGTGGTTCCGGTATCCATCATTACTGCAGAGCCAACTAGAGACTTGTTGGAGGTACTGTGTCCCCGGTACCAAATACCATCTAGGTTCCATTTCTCTAGGCAGGCGATACCGAAAATGTACACAGACCTCAGAAAAAGAGTCACCAGTGTCCTAAAAAATGCAGCTGTACCCAATGTCCACTTAACCACGGACATGTGGACAAGTGGAGCAGGGCAGGGTCAGGACTATATGACTGTGACAGCCCACTGTATGGACTCCCGCCGCAAGAACAGCAGCGGCGGCACCAGTAGCAGCATCTCGCAAATGCCAACTCTTTCCTAGGCAGGCTACGCTTTGTATCACCGGTTTCCAGAATACGCACACAGCTGAAAACCTCTTACGGCAACTGAGGAAGATCATCGCGGAATGGCTTACCCCAATTGGACTCTCCTGTGGATTTGTGGCATCGGACAACGCCAGCAATATTGTGTGTGCATTAAATATGGGCAAATTCCAGCACGTCCCATATTTTGCACATACCTTGAATTTGGTGGTGCAGAATTATTTAAAAAACGACAGGGGCGTGCAAGAGATGCTGTCGGTGGCCAGAAGAATTGCGGGCCACTTTCGGCGTACAGGCACCACGTACAGAAGACTGGAGCACCACCAAAAACTACTGAACCTGCCCTGCCATCATCTGAAGCAAGAAGTGGTAACGAGGTGGAATTCAACCCTCTATATGCTTCAGAGGTTAGAGGAGCAGCAAAAGGCCATTCAAGCCTATACAATTGAGCACGATATAGGAGGTGGAATGCACCTGTCTCAAGCGCAGTGGAGAATGATTTCAACGTTGTGCAAGGTTCTGATGCCCTTTGAACTTGCCACACGTGAAGTCAGTTCAGACACTGCCAGCCTGAGTCAGGTCATTCCCCTCATCAGGCTTTTGCAGAAGAAGCTGGAGACATTGAAGGAGGAGCTAACACGGAGCGATTCCGCTAGGCATGTGGGACTTGTGGATGGAGCCCTTAATTCGCTTAACAAGGATTCACGGGTGGTCAATCTGTTGAAATCAGAGCACTACATTTTGGCCACCGTGCTCGATCCTAGATTTAAAGCCTACCTTGGATCTCTCTTTCCGGCAGACACAAGTCTGCTGGGGTTGAAAGACCTGCTGGTGAAAAAATTGTCAAGTCAAGCGGAACGCGACCTGTCAACATCTCCTCCTTCACATTCTCCCGCAACTGGGGGTGCGAGGAAAAGGCTCAGAATTCCGAGCCCACCCGCTGGCGGTGATGCAGGGCAGTCTGGAGCGACTGCTGATGCTGACATCTGGTCCGGACTGAAGGACCTGACAACGATTACGGACATGTCGTCTACTGTCACTGCATATGATTCTCTCAACATTGAAAGAATGGTGGAGGATTATATGAGTGACCGCATCCAAGTAGGCACGTCACACAGTCCGTACTTATACTGGCAGGAAAAAGAGGCAATTTGGAGGCCCTTGCACAAACTGGCTTTATTCTACCTAAGTTGCCCTCCCACAAGTGTGTACTCCGAAAGAGTGTTTAGTGCCGCCGCTCACCTTGTCAGCAATCGGCGTACGAGGTTACATCCAGAAAATGTGGAGAAGATGATGTTCATTAAAATGAATTATAATCAATTCCTCCGTGGAGACATTGACCAGCAGCAATTGCCTCCACAAAGTACACAGGGAGCTGAGATGGTGGATTCCAGTGGGGACGAATTGATAATCTGTGAGGAGGGGGATGTACACGGTGATATATCGGAGGATGATGATGAGGTGGACATCTTGCCTCTGTAGAGCCAGTTTGTGCAAGGAGAGATTAATTGCTTTTTTTTTGGTGGGGGTCCAAACCAACCCGTCATTTCAGTCACAGTCGTGTGGCAGACCCTGTCACTGAAATGATGGGTTGGTTAAAGTGTGCATGTCCTGTTTATACAACATAAGGGTGGGTGGGAGGGCCCAAGGACAATTCCATCTTGCACCTCTTTTTTCTTTAATTTTTCTTTGCGTCATGTGCTGTTTGTGGAATGTTTTTTGGAAGGGCCATCCTGCGTGACACTGCAGTGCCACTCCTAGATGGGCCCGGTGTTTGTGTCGGCCACTAGGGTCTCTTATCTTACTCACACAGCTACCTCATTGCGCCTCTTTTTTTCTTTGCGTCATGTGCTGTTTGGGGAGGGTTTTTTGGAAGGGCCATCCTGCGTGACACTGCAGTGCCACTCATAGATGGGCCCGGTGTTTGTGTCGGCCACTAGGGTCACTTATCTTACTCACACAGCTACCTCATTGCGCCTCTTTTTTTCTTTGCGTCATGTGCTGTTTGGGGAGGGTTTTTTGGAAGGGCCATCCTGCGTGACACTGCAGTGCCACTCCTAGATGGGCCCGGTGTTTGTGTCGGCCACTAGGGTCGCTTATCTTACTCACACAGCTACCTCATTGCGCCTCTTTTTTTCTTTGCGTCATGTGCTGTTTGGGGAGGGTTTTTTGGAAGGGCCATCCTGCGTGACACTGCAGTGCCACTCCTAGATGGGCCCGGTGTTTGTGTCGGCCACTAGGGTCGCTTATCTTACTCACACAGCTACCTCATTGCGCCTCTTTTTTTCTTTGCGTCATGTGCTGTTTGTGGAATGTTTTTTGGAAGGGCCATCCTGCGTGACACTGCAGTGCCACTCCTAGATGGGCCCGGTATTTGTGTCGGCCACTAGGGTCTCTTATCTTACTCACACAGCTACCTCATTGCGCCTCTTTTTTTCTTTGCGTCATATGCTGTTTGGGGAGGGTTTTTTGGAAGGGCCATCCTGCGTGACACTGCAGTGCCACTCATAGATGGGCCCGGTGTTTGTGTCGGCCACTAGGGTCACTTATCTTACTCACACAGCTACCTCATTGCGCCTCTTTTTTTCTTTGCGTCATGTGCTGTTTGGGGAGGGTTTTTTGGAAGGGCCATCCTGCGTGACACTGCAGTGCCACTCCTAGATGGGCCCGGTGTTTGTGTCGGCCACTAGGGTCGCTTATCTTACTCACACAGCTACCTCATTGCGCCTCTTTTTTTCTTTGCGTCATGTGCTGTTTGGGGAGGGTTTTTTGGAAGGGCCATCCTGCGTGACACTGCAGTGCCACTCCTAGATGGGCCCGGTGTTTGTGTCGGCCACTAGGGTCGCTTATCTTACTCACACAGCTACCTCATTGCGCCTCTTTTTTTCTTTGCGTCATGTGCTGTTTGGGGAGGGTTTTTTGGAAGGGCCATCCTGCGTGACACTGCAGTGCCACTCCTAGATGGGCCCGGTGTTTGTGTCGGCCACTAGGGTCGCTTATCTTACTCACACAGCTACCTCATTGCGCCTCTTTTTTTCTTTGCGTCATGTGCTGTTTGGGGAGGGTTTTTTGGAAGGGCCATCCTGCGTGACACTGCAGTGCCACTCCTAGATGGGCCAGGTGTTTGAATCGGCCACTAGGGTCGCTTATCTTACTCACACAGCTACCTCATTGCGCCTCTTTTTTTCTTTGCGTCATGTGCTGTTTGGGGAGGGTTTTTTGGAAGGACCATCCTGCGTGACACTGCAGTGCCACTCCTAGATGGGCCCGGTGTTTGTGTCGGCCACTAGGGTCGCTTATCTTACTCAAACAGCTACCTCATTGCGCCTCTTTTTTTCTTTGCGTCATGTGCTGTTTGGGGAGGGTTTTTTGGAAGGGACATCCTGCGTGACACTGCAGTGCCACTCCTAGATGGGCCCGGTGTTTGTGTCGGCCACTAGGGTCGCTTATCTTACTCACACAGATACCTCATTGCGCCTCTTTTTTACTTTGCGTCATGTGCTGTTTGGGGAGGGTTTTTTGGAAGGGACATCCTGCGTGACACTGCAGTGCCACTCCTAGATGGGCCCGGTGTTTGTGTCGGCCACTAAGGTCGCTTATCTTACTCACACAGCTACCTCATTGCGCCTCTTTTTTTTCTTTGCGTCATGTGCTGTTTGGGGAGGGTTTTTTGGAAGGGACATCCTGCGTGACACTGCAGTGCCACTCCTAGATGGGCCCGGTGTTTGTGTCGGCCACTAGGGTCGCTTATCTTACTCACACAGCTACCTCATTGCGCCTCTTTTTTTCTTTGCGTCATGTGCTGTTTGGGGAGGGTTTTTTGGAAGGGACATCCTGCGTGACACTGCAGTGCCACTCCTAGATGGGCCCGGTGTTTGTGTCGGCCACTAGGGTCGCTTATCTTACTCACACAGCTACCTCATTGCGCCTCTTTTTTTCTTTGCGTCATGTGCTGTTTGGGGAGGTTTTTTTGGAAGGGACATCCTGCGTGACACTGCAGTGCCACTCCTAGATGGGCCCGGTGTTTGTGTCGGCCACTAGGGTCGCTTATCTTACTCACACAGCTACCTTATTGCGCCTCTTTTTTTCTTTGCGTCATGTGCTGTTTGGGGAGGGTTTTTTGGAAGGGATATCCTGCGTGACACTGCAGTGCCACTCCTAGATGGGCCCGGTGTTTGTGTCGGCCACTAGGGTCGCTTATCTTACTCACACAGCTACCTCATTGCGCCTCTTTTTTTCTTTGCGTCATGTGCTGTTTGGGGAGGGTTTTTTGGAAGGGATATCCTGCGTGACACTGCAGTGCCACTCCTAGATGGGCCCGGTGTTTGTGTCGGCCACTAGGGTCGCTTATCTTACTCACACAGCTACCTCATTGCGCCTCTTTTTTTCTTTGCGTCATGTGCTGTTTGGGGAGGGTTTTTTGGAAGGGATATCCTGCGTGACACTGCAGTGCCACTCCTAGATGGGCCCGGTGTTTGTGTCGGCCACTAGGGTCGCTTATCTTACTCACACAGCTACCTCATTGCGCCTCTTTTTTTCTTTGCGTCATGTGCTGTTTGGGGAGGGTTTTTTGGAAGGGACATCCTGCGTGACACTGCAGTGCCACTCCTAGATGGGCCCGGTGTTTGTGTCGGCCACTAGGGTCGCTTATCTTACTCACACAGCTACCTCATTGCGCCTCTTTTTTTCTTTGCGTCATGTGCTGTTTGGGGAGGGTTTTTTGGAAGGGACATCCTGCGTGACACTGCAGTGCCACTCCTAGATGGGCCCGGTGTTTGTGTCGGCCACTAGGGTCGCTTAGCTTAGTCATCCAGCGACCTAGGTGCAAACTTTAGGACTAAAAATTATATTGTGAGGTGTGAGGTATTCAGAATAGACTGAAAATGAGTGTAAATTATGGTTTTTGAGGATAATAATACTTTGGGATCAAAATGACCCCCAAATTCTATGATTTAAGCTGTTTTTTAGTGTTTTTTAAAAAAAACACCCAAATCCAAAACACACCCGAATCCGAAAAAAAAATTCGGTGAGGTTTTGCCAAAACGCGGTCGAACCCAAAACACGGCCGCGGAACAGAACCCAAAACCAAAACACAAAACCCGAAAAATTTCAAGTGCACATCTCTAGTTTTAAAGGTATAATACAGAATAAAAAGAAAATTGTTGAGCATAACAAAAATAAACAATTATTGAACAATAATGTACTGTAAGAACAATGGGGGTGATTAAGACATGATAGCAAAAGCAAAATCTTGCTCTAATGGGCAAAACCATGTGCACTGCAGGGGAGGCAGATATAACATGTGCAGAGAGAGTTAGATTTGGGTGGGTTATTTTGTTTCTGTGCAGGGTAAATACTGGCTGCTTTATTTTTACATTGCAATTTTGATTTCAGTTTGAAAATACCACACCCAAATCTAATTCTCTCTACACGTTATATCTGCCCCACCTGCACTGCACATGGGGCCTAATTCAGATCAGATCCCAACTGCGCATGCACCACAATGCGCACGCATGTCGGACAACAACAATGGGCATCGCCGGTCAGCGATGGGATGGTGCGAAAAATCCGATCGCACGGGCGTTCACAAGGTGATTGACAGGAAGAAGCCATTTGTGAGTAGCAACTAAGTGTTTAGAGGGAGTGTCCAGAAAAATGCAGGTGTTACCAAGCGTTTTCAGGGAGGGGGATCAGCCTGATGTGATTGCTCTGGAGGAGTAAGTCCTGGGTTGCGCACAGACTGCACAAAATGGATTTTCGCAGCTCAGCTACACATGTCATTGCACAGCAAATTTACAGTGCTCCTGGAGGCAACGACTATCTTATCGCAGGGCAGCAAAATTAGCAGCCCAGCGATCAGATCTGAATTAGGCCCTCGGTTTTGCCCATTAGAGAAAAATGTTGCTGCTGCATACAGGTCTGAATTAAGCCCAGTATTATCAAATAGTGCAAAAAAAAAAAAAAAAACAGTCACAAAGCTAAACAATAATAAATCAAAGGTACTAGGAATAGCAATATAAAACATAAATTACATGGTACGGTACAAATTGTAGAATAAGCAGAGATAAAAAAAATAACTACAATAATAATACATTAAGAATAGCATAAAGGCAGGTACTGTACACCCACAGGACACCCATGGGAGTTAAGGGGGGTAAAGGTGCCAGGTCAAGACAAAATGGGATGAGTGCCAAAGAGACCCCACTTCATCAAATTAAGCAACACATTTGCATTTAAGGTATATGAAAAGTTCACGAGAACCATAAGTGTTCACCACCTCAATCCAGGCAGCTACGGGTGGAGCCTGTGTAGCCATCCTATTTCTAGCAATTAGCACTTTAGCTGACGTCAAAAGAATAGTAATAAAAAGTTGTAGGTAGGGATTTAGAGCGTTTGAAAGGTCATTGCCAAATACACAAGTATGAAGTTCAACAAGCAGGAATCTTATTCCAGTCACACATAAACAATTTATTATTGCATGCCAGAATTCTTATACATTGGGACAGCAGATGCCAAAAATATGCACCAAAAGTATTACATTTAGGCAAGAGGTGGAAATAAATCATGCCAGGTTAGCTAAATGCTCTGGAGTCCAATAAATCATGTGCAGTATATAGAGTTGTATTTTCTGAAAACAGGCATGGACTGAAGCCAATTGGGGAAGTCAAGCACCTCAATCCTATCACTGGTAAGTGAGTCTAAATCTTTATTCCATCCTAATCTGAGAGATTGTAGTCCTCCATCACAAACGGGAGGAATAAGCAAAGTAGATACATTCTTTAGAAGCCAGAGTGTGGAGCATAGTATGGACAGGTGATTCAGCTATAGCAAGGACTTTACATAGAGAGCATGGCAGAGCAGCAAATACTGTAGCTAAAAAACATGGCAATCTGGGAAAAGGAGTTAAACCCACCATCCCAATACAAGTGACACACAGTTCCATTTCTGTAAAGTCAGAAGAATCCGCCCTTAACAGTAAGGAGCTTGTATGGACAAAAATAGGAGGGCAAAGTAAAAATTGGGAGGATTAATCAGACTGCCAGCCTGATGAGGGCCCAGTGTACATCCCCTTGGCCAAATAACCCATTCCCTGAAATGGCAACTGGACAGTCAAATAGTATAACCTCATATATGGATATCTGAATTATATTTAATAAGATAACACCAAATTAAAGGGAAATCATAGAACGGGGGCTTATGATCTGACTGGGAAAATGTAAAAGTATCCACAACTGCCAATAGAGATTAGGGTGTAGTGAAAATGGGTGATTTTAAAAATGTAAAATGCTTGGGTATGGAAAATGTACTACTGCATGGTAGGAATTCATTGGCAAAGGTCTGTCATCCTACAGTAGGTCAATATCTTCAGCTCCCATAATTGCCTCAACGTTTTGAAATTTGGTCCAGATAGGCAATCCCACTGTGCCACACATCACATCTTGTCTCACATATCGTGGAAAGCATTTCCAGACACTAAAACATTATGCATTAAGAACTATCTTCAGTGTAAAGAATAAGAAGGAATCCTGGAAGTGATGATATGGTCCCCACAGTACTCTGATCTCAATATTACCAAGTCTAAGATTACATGAGGAAACAGAAGGATGTGAGCAACCCTACATCCACAGATCTATGGTTAGTTATACAATATGTTTGGAACAACCTCCCTACCAAGTTCCTTTAAAAACTGGGTGGAAGTGTACCTAGAAGATGTGATGCTGTTTTAAAGGCAATGGATGGTCACACCAAATTTTGATTTAATTTAGATTTCTCTACTGTTCATTCAATTTGCATTTTGTTAATTAATAAAAATAAAGTATTAACACTTTAATTTTTGAAAGCATTCTTATTTTGCAGCATATATTCCACACCTGCCTAAAACTTTTGCACAGTAATATATATATATATATATATATATATATATATATATCCAACAACAAGATCTCACAGATCTCTATGCAGAGTATAGTCAACCGCACAGTGTTGTCTTGAAAAAAGTCTGACTGACGGAAAAACAGAACACATTCTTTGCTGAGAGACCTGTGAGTGCCGCTGTCTTGTTGTTGGATGTTATTGGTAATTTTTTACCCTGGGGGTAGCAGGGCAAGTATTATTTCTACAAGTGGAGTGTTGGCTGTTTTTACAACTTAAAAAAATAAATAAAATGTTTATATATATATATATATATATATATATATATATATATAGATAGTGATAGAGGTATATTGTGATAGAGAAGCTGTATAGTGGAGGCACACACTGAACTTTTTCACTACCTCATGTTTTTGTCAGGAGACCACACATCAGTAACCAGTACAAAGCAAATGTTCACAGCCCTGTCACTCACTAAAAGAGACCTACTCCCTAATCACCGGTAAGCTTTTCTGGTGTCGGTAATACAGAGAAATGGCCCAGAAAGACCTTATATACACCAGACTCCATCTCCCAGACTGACAGGCAAACAACACTCCCACCTCTTCACACCTGCTCTCTTTTGATCATTCACATGCCTTCAACTGGGCTAGGCTCCATGGAGAAACATACTGAAATCAACAAACAGGTAAGACACATTTTTTTTAACTGTTCCTATTGCCACAGATCCCTTTCCCTAGTCAGGCAATGCAGAACTTGGGAGGAGTGCAAATTTCTGGGACAGGGCATCTGAATTTTTGTGAAGTGAAAAGGTTGTAGCACCGGTAACCACCTGGTAACCTTGGAGCTCATCTCTCAGTTTCTCTGCATCCATTGAAATGGTGCTTGGTCCATGATTAAAAACTCTCTCTCTCAGCAAATAGTACTGAAGTGTCTCTGGCCCACTTTATGGCCAGGCACTCCTTCTCTACAACAGTGTATTTTTGTTTCTATGGCAACAGCTTTCTGATCAAGTACAATACAGGGTATTCTACCCCCTCGCTTTTCCTGGGACTGGATCTTTACCTAAGCAAACATCTGAGGTATCTACCTGGAGGCTAAATCTAGATACTGTAGGTGGCTGCAAAGGCAGTATGGGGTATCAGTACCATGTTCATCACCCTTTGGAAAAAGCTGTCATTTCCTTGTCTGTGAATGTAATAGGAATCTGCCAGTAGCCCTTTGTGAGATCAACCTTTCCACCAATTTGTCCACCCATGGCATTGGATAGGCATCGAACTGGGTCACATTGTTTAACTTTTTAAAGTAATTTCAGAGCTACAAGCTGCCACTTGGTTTTGTAAGTAGCCCAATTGGGCTACGCCACATACTGGTAGACTCCTCAATTAACCCCAGTTGGACCATGTTATCCACCTCCCTACTAACTGCACTTAACCTAGCCTCAGGGATCTCGTAGGGTTTTACTACAACCCTGGCAGGTGTGACAATATCATGTTCAATGAAGACCATGTGCCCTGATACATGCTGGATGGATGACTTCACTGCAGCTGTTTGTGACTCAAAATGAGTCCCATGCATCTTGCACTCAGGACTGCCATCAGAAATTGTGGGGCCTGGGACTGACAAAATAGGCATAGCCCCCCTGGATTGGAGCTGTAGATAATGTGGGTGGGGCATCAATTGGTGTGTAAACCAGTGTAAACAACAAAGGTAAAAATGTGGGCTTTTCACCGTACAGTAAAATGGAGGGGGAAGGGGGGGCTGCTGATCAGGGCAGACTGGCAGCAGAGGGAGCAGGGTACAGGACAGAGTAGCAGAGGGAGCAGGGTACAGGTTAGAGTGGTGGTATCAGGATACAGGGCAGAGTGGCAGTAGGGGAAGCAGGGTACAGGGCAGAGTGATAGCAGTTTCAGCAGGTACAGGGCAGAGTGGTGGTATCAGGGTACAGTGCAGTGTGGCATTAGGGGGGAGCAGGAAACAGAACATAGTGCAGTAGGAGGAGCAGAGTACAGGGCATAGTGGAGGCATTAGGGCACAGGATAGAGTGAAAGCAGAGGGAACAGGGTACAGGGAAGAGTGGCAGTAGGGCAAGCATGGTGCTGGGCAGAGTGGTGGAATCAGGGTACAGGGCAGAGTGGTGGCTTCAGGGTACAGGGCAGAGTGACAATAGGGGGAGAAGGGTACAGGGCAGAGTGGAAGTAGGGGGAGCAAGGTGCAGGGCAGAGTGGTGGCATCAGGGCAAAGGGCAGAGTGACAGTAGGAGAAGCAGGGTCCATGGCAGAGTGGCAACAGTGACAGAAGGGTACAGGGCAGACTAGCAGCAGGGTACAGGGAAGAATGGCACTACACTATGCAGCACACTGGGGGGTATAGTTTGATACACTGGTGCATAACAATAAATATATATCTCTACATGTGTGCATGTGCAGGCTCATGTGCAGAGTGCTCATCTCCCCACACCATGCACAGCAGCAGCAGAGACCTGCACTTCATCAAGGGAGGTCCACCAGCCCAGCCGCAGGAGCTCAACACTTGGAGAGTGGCAGCATGATTCTGACAGCTGCAGCAGGTGCAGTGAGGATGGAGAATCCTAGCAGTGTCAGCAGCAGCACCAGGTGCAGAGAGGGCAGAGCGTGATCCAGGCAGCAGCAACAACATCACAGAATGCAGGAAGGTCAGAGCTCAGCTGTCTGTCCCCGATGGTATCAAGGATGTGGAAGCCGGCCGGCAGAGGGATGAAAGTCCAGGTGAGTGAAGAGCAGCGTCCACTGAGGGGACATACTGGGTGCACAGGGACCTTCCTCTAGAATGCTGCATGGGCGACGGACAGTGGGAGTATGGGGGCCCATTTCACCATGCAGCAGTAGCAGTGGGCGGGTGGTATGAGCAGCCCAGGCCCTCCCCTCTCTGTTAGCATGTCCGGGCCAAGGACAGTTGTCCCCTCAGTACTCCCATGACAGCTGCCCTGCTTATGCTTGATTGGTAGGAAGACAAAGAAGTTGCAGGGGGCCCGGTCTAGACTGCATGGCAGATGAACAAACTCCAGGATGCATTCATGGGTAAGAAAATCCACCACTTGTGGGCAGGTGCATTATCATGATGGAGAAGGGAACCAAAAGTGCAAGTTCTTGGATGGTGCCTGGAAATGGCTTCCAGCACTTCTGACAGGCATTTGTTGGTGTAGCAGTTCCCAGTGACAGTGCGCTGCATGAGTGGTATGGTTGCTACATTTTCAGTCTTTGCCACAAAAAAAAGACACCATCTGTTTGGCCATGCGGCACTCATGCCAGAACTTCTGTGGAGGTGCACCTTCAACTGGGGTCGACTTATTTGGTTCCAGGGTCAAAACTGTAGATTCAAGATTTATCGCCAATGATGATTTCTCAGAGTTTGAGCGACCACCATCAAACCTGGCCAGAATGTTGCAGCACCATGTCACCTGAGTCTCCTTCTGCTCTTGAGTTTGCTGATGGTGCACCTAACATGCAGAAACCTTCCTCATGTCATGCTTTTCATAAAGTATCAAGTAGATGGATCCCGGTGAGATGCCTATCTCTTTCTCTATCTGAGCCATGGTCGCCCTGGTGTCAAACTAAACTATGGCCCACATGGCAGCAATGTTGTCCTCGGTGTTGGTGGACCCAGGTCAGCAGCAGTGCTCCTCATCATCCAGGGACTGTTTCCTGTGACAAAATTGTGCAAACCACTCTAACACGGTGGTTCAGGATGGTGCTTCCTCCCCAGAAGTAGCTTGTAGAACTCCCCTACTGTCAAAGATCCCTCCTGTGGTTATAGAAAATCATGGCTTTCCAATGTCCTCTGTTGAGCTCCATAATTGAGTTCATGAAAGAAGTGAACATGCTGATTTTTTTGTTATGCACTGCCGCTTATATACAGTTCTGTGCTTTGAACTTTCACAAAAACTTTAGTTAGATATTACAGTTCACAACCATACAGTCAGATTGTGTCTAAACTACCTATGCACTGCATATCCGGAACCTTATTGCACACACACACACACACACACACACACACACACACACACACACACACACACACTATATGCATGTGCACATGTGCATATTTGTGTATAAACTGGCGCTATATATATATATATATATATATAAGAAATACTCTTAATTTTGTGCTATAAAGGGAGTCGGGACAAGCCCGCTCAGTGGGCTCCACATGACACCTTGAGGAGCCCCCTCCCAGCCTTGGATGGGAGGTCGGAGGAACGGGAGACTGGAAGTCCCACACCAGGGGAGAGGGAGCCAGGCCATGCCCACTCCACGGGCTCCACGCATCACCAGAAGGAGCCCTCTCCCAGCCTTGGTGCCCTGCCTGGGTTGCCTCTGAGAGGAAAGACCACTCTCTATTGTTCAGCCTGTATCCAGTCTCTGAGCTCCAAGGCATTTATGTCACAGATCCTTTCCTGCAGTTCCAGCCTCTCAGCCACATCACCATCCCCTGAGGAACAGACCATATCAATATGCCCGAGGGGTTCTTTTGAGTGTAGCAGATCGGGTTGAGAATGCATCATTCTAGTGGGCCATGCTCAGATTTTACCCTAGCTCCTGGAAGCGTGTCCAGTCATGAGGGATACTCGTCCAAACTCATTTGGGGGAGTTCCAGGAAGGGAAATTCAACACTTTTTATCGAGATAAGCAAAATAGCTTCTCTCCAGTGCCTGGGAAAATTATAAGAAGGGCCCCGACTAGTGCCCCTGCTGGGGAAAGTGGGAGGGTGCATGCACGGTGCCCCTCAGTGGACACCTGGTGGAACTGTAGTGGGCTCCAAAAATTATGGGAAGGTGCCCTGGGTCCCCAAAGTTATGGGGAGGAGCCATGTCTGCTGCACCTGCAGGGGGCAGGGGGAGGGAGCACACGCAGCACACCCGGTGGATGCCTGGTGGAACTGCAGCATGCCTCCAAAATTATTAGAAGGCCCCCCGGGTCCCCAAAATTATGGGGAGGTGCCATGTCTGCTGCTTTTGCAGTGGGCTGGGTCATGTGCTGCACCCCCTGGTGACTGCTTGGTGGAACTGCAACGGGCCCCTGAAATTATTGGAAGGTGCCCCTGGTCCGCAAAATAATGGGGAGGTGCCCTGTCTGCAGCTACTGCAGGGGCCAGGGGGAGGAGGCATGCACGGCACCCCCAGCAGCCACCGGGCAGAACTACAGTGGGTCCCCAAAATTATTGGAAGGGTCCCCGGGTCCCCAAAATTACTGGGAGGTGCCCTGTCTGCTGCTCCTGCAGGGCGCAGGGGGAGGGGGCTTGCACAGTGCCCCCGATAGCCACCTGTTGTAACAGCAGAGGGCCCCCACAATTTTTGGAAGGAGCTCTGGGTCCCCAAAAATTTGGGGAGGCGCTTTGTCTGCTGCTCCTGTAGGGGGCAAGGGGAGAGGGCATGACTTACCCCGGTGCCCACATTATGGAACTGCAGCAGGACCCTAAAATATATAAATCTATATATTTTTAGAGGACCAGTCAGTTGCTTTAACACACAATCTGCATTGCACACACATACACACACTATGGTCTGGTAAATGTGATTCTCGAGGAAATGCCCGATTTTGAATGTGGATAGTTGGGACATGCCCTTACCTATCACCTCCTGGTGTCTGACTCGTAGGGACCTAATTTCAGGTCCCCACCATGTTGAAATTCCCACCAGTGTTGGTGTGCTGTCCAGTGTGTGTCCCCATAAGGATAGAAATACGAGTACACACACACATACACACAAACATGTTTTGCCTGTATTACAAATGACACTGAAACAGATGTTTTCACACAGAATTTCCTTATTGCAAACCATTTAAACTTTTAGTGGCTTCTAGACTGACATGCAGGCTGGAGAGACACAGTCAGGGCATGAGGCTTGAGAGACTCAGGGGATAAGAGGGTAGAGAGAAAATGAATGCATCTAGTCTGAACAGAGAGAACATAGGACCTAATTCAGCATAGATTGCTAAACAAAGTTCATTTGCATTTATTTGCGATCAATCACAAATCTGCTAATAGACACAATACACTCCCACAACGCATACTTGCAATAAAAAAACTTCAGTACACAAAAGAGGAGGCAAATGGAGTACCTAGCAATTCAGCGATGTGAGTGTGTACCCTTCAGTAACTTTGCTAATTTTCACAATTTAGCGGACATTCGCAAACAGACCACCGGCTGTCCACAATTGTTTAGAAATGTTTCCCCTTAGTATGTTTAGCAAACAGGGTTGTGTAAAATATTTAAAAACAATGTAATGCAGAAGTTGCTGTAAAAAAACACATGGGTAATCTGTATATGTTACGAACTTTAATAATTATTAAACACAAAATTTGTTTTTTGAATGCTGAATTTACCAACAGATGATTAAAAAAAACCTGCTCTAATTAGGTATGCATCAGAGTAAAGAGCTTAGGGGGTAATTCTGAGCAGGAACTTTGTTAGCAGTTGGGCAAAACCATGTGCACTACAGGGGAGGCAGATATAACTTGTGCAGAGGGAGTAAAGGGGGGTACTCATGGAGCGATCGCTGCTTAAAATCTAAGCAATCTGACTAGATTGCTTAGATTTTAAGCATGATCGCTCCGTGTGTATGCCCACAGCGATAGCCATGCGTATCCCCACGCATCGCTATCGCTGGTGCTAGATTGGCCTGCATGCAGGGTGAAATGAGCGCCCCCCCCCCAGTCTCCCCCTGCATGCTCAGCACACATCGCGCTGTGCTGTGCGGGGGGGGGGGAGAGATGTGTATCTCTCCCACATCGGCCAGTGAGTACTGGCTTTTAGATTTGGGTGGGTTATTTTGTTTCTGTGCAGGATAAATACTGGCTGCTTTATTTTTACACTGCAATTTAGATTGCAGATTAAACACACCCCACCCAAATCTAACTCTCTCTGCACATGTTATATCTGCCTCCCCTGCAGTGCACATGGTTTTGCCCAACTGCTAACAAAGTTCCTGCTGCGATCAACTCGGAATTACCCCCTTAGTCAAGAACTAACATATCAGCTGTGTGTGATTTTGCACTAATTGTGCAATTATTAGCTGAAACTTCGATGGTAATGCACCTGTCATGGGGGTCATTTCCGAGTTGAACGCAGCTGTGCTAAATTTAGCACAGCTACGATCTGCTTCCCTGACATGCAGGGGAATGCCCAGCACAGGGCTAGCCTGTCCCGCATGTCAGTCCGGCCCCCCCACTTCAAGAGTAGCTCCCGGCCAGCGCAGCTTTAGCGTGCTGGCCGGGAGCTACTCATCACTCCCCGTCCCACAGCGGCTGCATGTGATGTAAGGCAGCCGCTGCAGCCCGCCCCCTATTTGGTCCAAACCCATGAAACGGCGGCCAAATGCCACCGTTCTGCCCCCTCCCACACAGCGATCGCCTCTGCCTGTCAATCAGGCAGAGGCAATCGCATCCCTGCTACGGCCTTCGGCCGTCTGGCATACGCTGGTGCACTACAGCGCCGGCGCATGCACAACAGGGACCCGTTCACTCTGCTGCATTAAAACGCAGTGAGCGAATTGGTCAGAATGACCCCCATGGTGACTTCCACAGTCTGCACAGCTGCATAGCTACTCATGAGCTGTGATCACTATGAGTATTTTAGGGTTTCCTCGTATCAGATTTGCAAATACACTGCCCAGGACACAGGCACGATACACCCTGGTTTGCAGAATTGCAAAGCCATCCAACTGACATACCTTCACCACGACTTTTCACTGTTATCTATTTGTGACCTCTGCAAATCTGCTAAATTGTTGCATTTCGTGATCTGCCACATACGCCTGTGATGTTTGCACATGCTGGTTTGCCAGCTGAATCAGGCCCATAATATAATGTCTCATACTCCAAGTTTTTTGGTGTACCAAAACACTGCCTTGTCATCCACCACTTGGGTAAATCTGTATACGTCTACCATAACCTTGGGCCAGACTAAGATAAACCACAGCTCTAAGTAAAACTCAACATTGGTGCCCTCCTCTGACCCACCATTGCTTAACTAACAAGATATTAAAGCTCAATAAATGTTCAAGATAAAGTAAGAGTTTAGCAATGTCACCGTTTTTCTTTTATGTGAAAAATCAGTAAAAGAAATAATGAAATAAAGAGCTTAAAGGAGCATGACCCAAATCAGCTGAGTTAAATGCTAGCTCATCTCATGTGTATTTGAACTCGACTGAAGAAAAAGTTAGTCTCATACCATGAGATGAAAACAAATGTAATATCCGACCTCAGGCGGCAGTTTAAGGCTTTCAAAACTTTAGTCACTCACTATCCCACAGAAAACATTTATTTAATGGTACAGAGTAAATTCAAACATCTCTTGCAAAGACAATTACAGTACTAAACAATTTGACTAAAGTCTAGTGTGAAACTGAAGGTGATATAGTAAACCTGGATTGTTTGATCAGGAAAGGTTAGTAGAATATTTGAAAATAGTGTTGATTTAAAAATAATAGATGATGGAGGGGATTACGGGTCTCTATTGCTGATAAAGTGGATAAAAAAATAATCCCTACATGGACACAAAAGAAAGACAGAGTAGTGTACACTGCTTTTCCTTCTTACTACAAATGTGTTTGCATTAGAGATGTGCGGCGGGCACTTTTCATAATTTGTGTTTTGGTTTTGGATCTGGCTACCCGCTCGTCTTTTGGATTTGGATTGCTTTTGCCAAAACCACCCTTTCGGTTTTGGTTTTGGATTTGGATGATTTTTGAAAAAAACACAAAAACAGCTAAAATCACAGAATTTGGGGGTAATTTTGATCCTATGGTATTAATAATGTCAATAACATTCATTTCTACTAATTTCCAGTCTATTCTGAAAACCTCAACCTCACAATATTGTTTTAGGCCAAAACATTGCACCGAGGTAGCTGGATGACTTTGCTAAGCTACACAAGTGGGCGGCACAAACACCTGGCCCATCTAGGAGGGGCACTGCAGTGTCAGACAGGATGGCACTTTTAAAAACTAGGCCCCAAATAGCACATCATGCAAAGAAGAAAAAGAGGTGCAATGAGGTAGCTTGATGACTAAACTAAGCGACAAAAGTGTGCAGCACAAATACCTGGCCCATCTAGGAGGTCAGACAGGATGGCACTTTTAAAAACTAGGCCACAAACAGCACACCATGCAAAGAAAAATAGAGGTGCACCAAGGTAGCTGGATGACTAAGCTAAGTGACACAAGTGTGAGGCACAAACACCTGGCCCATCTTGGAGTGGCACGCAGTGGCTGAATGTCGATAGTGGCCCACATTTTTTCGGGCCACTGACAGCATCTGCTGCATGTCCCTGTCATTTTTCAAAAAATTTTGCACCACCAAATTAATTGTATGTGCAAAACATGGGACGTGCAGGAATTTGCCCAGATGTAATGCACGGACAATATTCGTGGCATTGTCTGATATCACAAATCCCAAGGAAAGTCGAAGTGGGGTAAGCCATTGTGCGATGATGTCCCTCAGTTTCCGTAAGAGGTTGTCAGCGGTATGCCTCTTGCGGAAACCGTTGATACATAATGTGGCCTGCCTAGGAACGAGTTGGTGTTTGTGAGATGCTGCTACAGGTTCCGTTGCTGTTGTTGCTGCGGGAGGCAGTTCATCTACCCAGTAGTCTGTCACAGTCATCTAGTCCTTAGTTTCCCCTGCTCCACTTGTCCACATGTTCGTGGTTAAGTGGACACTGGGTACAACCGCATGTTTCAGGACACTGAGGACACTTTTCTTAATGTCCTTGTACAGTCCGGGAATCACTTTCATAGTGAAGTGTAATCTAGATGGGATTTGGTAACGGGAACACACTACCTCCATCAATTGTCTAAATGCCACTGCACTAATGGCGGATACCGGACGTACATCTAACACCAACATATCTGTCAAGGCCTCAGTTATACGGTTTGCAACAGGATGACTGCTGTCATATTTCATCTTCCTCGCAAAGGACTGTTGGACAGTCAATTGCTTGGTTGAAGTAGTACAAGTGGTCTTCCAACTTCCCCTCTGGGATGACGATCAAGAAAAATAATGGAAAACAAAAATTTGGAGGATAAAATAGGGAAAGAACAAGAACATCCTCCTACTGCTGCTGTTGGGCAGCAGTAGGAGAATGTTCTTGATCTTTCCCTATTTTATCCTCCAAATGTTTGTTTTCCATTATTTTTCTAGAGTTATATAACAATGTGCGGCACAGGAGAGCGTACTCCTACACCACAGATGGCAAACCATTTAAAATTATTTAGATTAAATATTAATAACACCTTTATTTGGAGTAAATAATGCATAGTACAGGACAGGACCACTGGACTTATACAGCAGTACCCCTGGACTTATATGGCAGCACCGCTGAACTTATATGGCAGTGCAGGACAACACCACTGGACTTATGGCAGTACAGGACACCACCACTGGACTGATGCAGCACAACACAGCACCACTGCACTGGACTAGACTTAAACAGCAGCACTGGACTTATGGCAGCACAGGACACCACCACTGTGACTGGACTGATGCATCAAAAGACACCACCACTGGACTGATGGAGCACAAGACGGCACTGGAATGACACAAAAGAGCTGGACACCACCCCATGCGTCACACCACTTTCCCGCACAGATAGTGAGGAAACACGTCCTCTCGCTACCCTCTCCAGGACTGGAGTGATGCGTGGCTCCTTATATGGAATCCAAAATCCATGAGAATCCAACAGCGGAATAATGATGTTTTGCCTCGTTCTGGTTTCCGAGTCTGGTGAGAAGTCCCGAACCGGATTCGGATCAAGGCTTGGGACATGATGTTCGGTAGGGTTTGGTTCTCAGGGAACCGAACCCACTCATCCCTAGTTTGTATGTAACAAACTAGTTTAATTAGTTTAATTAGTTAATAGGGCAAGATGTACTAAGCCTTCGAGAGTGATAAACTGGAGACAGACATACTATCAAACTAATCAGCTCCTGTCATTTTTCAAACACGCCCTGCAATATGTCAATGATGAGGAGCCTATTGGCTGGTACTTTAGCTCTCTCCACTTTATCTTTCTCTGAAGCTTAGTACATTCTCTCCATAATCTTAAAATTATATATATATATATATATATATATATTGTGTGTTTGTGTGTGTATATATATATATAATATAAATATATATATATTATTACCAGTTATTTATATAGCGCACACAAATTCCGCAGCGCTTTACAGAGAATATTCGGTCATTCACATCAGTCCCTGCCCCAGTGGAGCTTACAATCTATATTCCCTATCACATGTACACGCATTCATGCTAGGGTTAGTTTTGTTGGGAGCCAATTAACCTACCAGTATATTTTTGGATTGTGGGAGGAAACCGGAGTACCCGGAAAAAACCCACGCAAGTACGGGGAGAATATACAAACTCCCCACAGTTAGGGCCATGGTGGGAATCGAACCCATGACCTCAGTGCTGTGAGGCAGTAATGCTAACCATTACACCATCCGTACTGCCTGTGTTTGTGTGTGTATATATATATATATATATATATATATATATATATATATATATATATATATATATATATATATATATATATATATATATATATATATATATATACATACACATATATGTAAACAGCACAGATACTGGGCTACCACTACTGTTCCACTGGAGGGTTTCATAACTATATGAATTTCTTCTATACCTGAGTATCTGAATATCACACTCAAGCATTTGATCTACAAGGCTTGACCGACTGCTCATCATAAAGCACAGGACAGGACCACTGGACTTATACAGTAGTACCCCTGGACTTATATGGCAGCACCACTGAACTTATATGGCAGTGCAGGACAACACCACTGGACTTATGGCAGTACAGGACACCACCACTGGACTGATGCAGCACAACACAGCACCACTGCACTGGACTAGACTTAAACAGCAGCACTGGACTTATGGCAGCACAGGACACCACCACTGTGACTGGACTGATGCAGCAAAAGACACCACCACTGGACTGATGCAGCACAAGACAGCACTGGAATGACACAAAAGAGCAGGACACCACCCCATCTGTCACACCACTTTCCCGCACAGATAGTGAGGAGCCTATTGGCTGGTACTTTAGCTCTCTCCACTTTATCTTTCTCTGAAGCTTAGTACATTCTCTCCATAATCTTAAAATTATATATATATATATATATATACTGTGTGTTTGTGTGTATATATATATATATATATATATACACATATATGTAGACAGCACAGATACTGGGCTACCACTACTGTTCCACTGGAGGGTTTCATAACTATATGAATTTTCCTCTATATCTGAGTATCTGAATATCACACTCAAGCATTTGATCTACAAGGTTTGACCGACTACTCATCATAAAGTCCCAGTGGTGTATTGGGTCTGTTTCAAGTATTCTGGAAGGGTGTTTTGGCGGTTTTATTTATTCATTGTCAATACTTACCAACCAATTAGATCTACCCCCGATGAAGTCTTGGAACAAGATGAAACGCGTTGGGTTATCTATGTTTATGACCCTAACTCCGAATCTACAATAAGGAGAAGGAGGAGACTGTAGGGATATACTTACATTTCCTCTGTGCAACAACTGATTTGTGTCAGTTGTGGGAGAAGATTACCACATTATCTTTGTATGATTACGGACATTGAATCTGTCATTATGTTTTTATAATAATTTTTTTAAGGAACATGTTATTATTATGTTCTATGGTTTGATCAGTCAAATTTGGGAAATCCTGTAAGGGTTCTATTGATTAATGGGTGTTGATACGACCCAAGGTGCCAATTCTTCTATTGTTACACATATATATATATATATATATATATATGTGTGTGAAAAACGAGAGGTGCAGCACTCCAAACAACTAATAACTCAGAGACGGTACTGCATCATGTAAGGGATGACATTTCAATGCCATTTATTTGGCATTTTCTAAACGTACAAACAAACATCTTAACTATATACCAGGTGTGCCGGTGCTTCTAGAAGACAGATCACCCGCCCGCTACCTTCAGCGCATCCGATGATGTAACCAAATAGACATCATCAGCTAGTGTCCATCATCATGGCAACAAATACACAAAGGCTGTAAAACATATTCATGGCATTATTACTTAAATGCTTAAAACAACATCGATCGGCCAAATGCTTAAATGCACAGATGTCCCTGACATTACTAAAGTACTAAAACACATATAGAAATATAAATACAGGTACGATAGAGTAAATACCAACTAACTATATACCAATGGATATGTATCATACATCCAAAGGATCATAAACAGGTACAGGATATACATAGTTAACAGACCATAGGGACTGACACTTTTGTGGCTGAAGTGCTTGGTTTGTTTGGGCCCCCCGCAAAACATTTTTTGGCAGGACTACTTTTGATCACTAATAAGCAGATTGGTGATGAACATGGAGGAGGTGCCTAGATGGATAACATCCATACTGCTACTAAGTTTGGCATCATAAATGGAGCAGATGCCTTTACAAATGTTGTTAGGATTTGGGTAAAAATAATCCCATACCTAAAAGGTGGCTTTTTTTGTTTTATACCCAGGCATCACAATTGCTTTCTTTTATCATGGGCAAGAACTGTAGTGACTGGAGGCTGACTTACTGAAACAAAATCATCAGCATCCTCATATTCAGTGTCAGATGGTAGTAGTACTGTACACTCATATCCTCCT
This sequence comes from Pseudophryne corroboree, assembly GCF_028390025.1. NCBI lineage: Eukaryota > Metazoa > Chordata > Amphibia > Anura > Myobatrachidae > Pseudophryne > Pseudophryne corroboree. Next base: position 333,020,917 of record NC_086445.1, read on the forward strand.
CATCCTGTTCCACTTCCGCACAATTATACTAAATTTCTATTATGTCATCATCACCATCTTTACTTGTACTGCTCCCCACATGTGCATATGGGCCCTCATTCCGAGTTGATCGCAGCAGTTCATCGCATCGCAAATGGCAAAAATACGCAAACTGCGCATGCGTGAAGGTAGAAATGCGCGTGCGCAAAGGTAGCGATACAACGCTTGTGCAAAATTACTAACTGAAATTCAGCTCGTACTACATCACCGAAAACAGGGAGTGACGGAGGCGTGGCAGAGGCTCGGCTTCGCTATCTAATGAAATGGGCGTGAAAATGGGCGGCTAGTGTGGGAGTATGCAACCGGCAGTAGGCGTGTTTTGAGCAGAAATGCGTAGCCGATGGTAAGAAGTACACAACAAATGTTCGCTATCTTGACGCAGCTGAGGAGTAAGTCTGCAGCTACTCAGCACTTGCGAAGTACTGTTACAAGTGTGTCTGCCCTATTTAATTGGCAAATGAATTCACCTGTTGAGCAATTACTTGCCAAACACTGCAGTTACAAATGACTCCAAACAGCAATTGTATGCCCACATAACAAATTTACATTTACCACGTCTAAATCTGACACACTCACAAATAATGCACTGTCTTTTAATTATTTGTTAAAATACTTTGATGTTAACTGCATGTTTAAATTATTTGCTTAATACTTTTCAATTTAATCAAGTGTGAATAAACCAACTTATAAACTGCATCAGCTAAATGTTTTCGACATAGACATCTTCCTTTGTACATACCAAATACCATGAGCGACATAAAGCAGCCTACACTTTTTTGGAATATGTGACCATATCTAATACTATGCCATGTTACCCCTAGTAACCCAAGTTCAATTCCAAGTTTTTCTTTTTTTATATGCTCAGTTAAGTGTTGTGCAAGCATACATTTTTAACTTTATAATATTCAATGTTTGCAAGAATATTCTGTTTGTTCCCTTGTTCCACAAATGTAAATATGCCATGTTACATTTTACAGTGCACAGTTTTCAAGAGTGCATAACCTTTAATAAAACACACAAACAAGTGTTTTCATTTTTTTTTACTTCGATAAATTAAGTAAAGCAACAACACAACCAGGCCCGGCGCTACCCGCTCAGCGAAGGGATGCAGTGCAGGGAGGCGCTGGGACGGATAGGCGCTTCCCCTGCTCTGCATTCCTTCCCTGCTGCGCCGTCCTGTCCCCCCTCCTGCTGCTGCTGCTGCTGCCAGTGCTGTGTCTGTCACTGTAGACAGGCACTGGCAGCGGGCACCTGTAGCATGAAAAGCCTCCTCCCTCCCCTCACCTGTGCTGTGTGACAGCGCCGAGTACGGGACAGAAGGGGGCAGAGCTACATGGGACGGAAGGAGGCGTGGCTAAATGGGCCAGAAGGGGTGGAGCTACACGGACCAGGCTGCTGTACAGAGGGAGACTGGCTTAGGTAAGTGGAGGGTGAGAGAGAAGTGTGTGTGTATGTGTGTGTATATATGTGTGAATTGTGTGTGTGTGTGTGTGTGTGTGTGTGTGTGTGTGTGTGTGTGTGTGTGTGAGAGGTATGTCTGTGCGCGCGCTTTATGGATGCTAATACTGGAGGGGCATTACGTATAATGACGCTACTACTTTGGGGGGCATTACATGTAAGAACGCTACTACTACTGGGGGGGGCATTACGTATAAGGACGCTACTACTACTGGGGGGGGGGCATTACGTATAAGGACGCTGCTACTACTGTGGGGGGCATTACGTATAAGGACGCTACTACTACTGGGGGGGGGCATTACGTTTAAGGACGCTATTACTACAGGGGTGCACTACGTATAAGGACGATACTAATACTGGGGTGCACTACGTATAAGGAAGCTACTACTACTGGGGGGGGCATTATGTATAAGGACGCTATTACTACAGGGGGGGCATTACGTGTAGCAATGCTACTACTGGGGTGCACTACGTATAAGGACGCTACTACTACTGGGGGGGAGCATTACGTATAAGGACGATACTACTACTGGGGTGCACTACGTATAAGGACTCTACTACTACTGGGGGCGGCATTACGTATAAGGACGATACTACTACTTGGGGGCATTATGTATAAGGACGCTACCATTACTGGGAGAGCATTACGTATAACAATGCTACTACTGGGGGGAGGGCATTACGTATAAGGATGCTACTACTGCGCGGAGCATTATGTATAAGGACGGTACTACTACTGGGGGCGCATTACGTATAAGAACGCTACTACTACTGGGAGGGCATTACGTATAAGGATGCTACTACTACTGGGGGGACATTACGTATAAGGACGCTACTACTACTGGGGGTGCACTACGTATAAGGACACTACTACTACTGGGGGGACATTATGTATAAGGACGCTACTACTTCTAGGGGGGAATTACGTATAAGGACGCTTCTACTACTGGGGGTGCACTACGTATAAGGATGCTACTACTACTGGGGGGTATTACGTATAAGGACGCGTCTACTACTGGGGGTGCACTACGTATAAGGACGCTACTACTACTGGGGGGGCATTATGTATAAGGACACTACTACTACTGGGGGGCATTATGAATAAGGATGCTACTATTACTGGGGTGCATTACATATAAGGACGCTACTACTACGGGTGGGGCATTACGTATAAGATTAATAAGATTGTGCTACATTGTGGCGTAATTTTAAATGGGGGTACTATTGTGTGGCCATGCCCCTTACTTGTGAGACCACACCCCTTTTCCCGGCGCGCGCCAAAGGAATATGGGAGAGCGCAAATTTATAGTTTGCAGGGGGGCGCCGAACACCCTAGCACCGGCCCTGAACACAACATGGCTACAAATGAGCATGACATACAAAGTTGAACATAGCAACAAGCAGCTGCCAGTGGCAAATTTGACATAACAGAACCCAGTACTATGGTAACCCCATCTACTGGCAAAATATGAAGTATAATATTTACTAATAATATGTTGTGAACCCCCAGCCAGACGATACTTTTAGGGGAACTGAGGTAGATTCTGGACCCTAACATACACAGCATGCTAGGAAGAGGAAGATGGATCAAGTGTACAGGAAAAGGCTACAAATCCAAAAAGAACACAACCCCCTTTCACCTTGAGGGAGTTGTACATTCTGGCCACACAAGCCCAAAAAAAAACATAGAGGCAACATGTCAAACATGGGTGCTGGGCATCTGGAGAGACATCACTTTCTCTTCTTTTGCCACGCATGATGTTGTTCTTAACGGCTCGGTCTGCGAAGTGATCTTCGAGGGCCCTGCCCAGTGGGATGTTCTTCCTGGGTAGAGGGAGGGGAGGGAGCAGATGTGGCTGGCTCTCTGCCACTGTGGGTAAGGCAGCCAGCAATGTCCTGGAGCCCTTGCATAATTGAATTTGCAATTTGTTGGAACGAGGAGGTGAGTTGGTCTTGGCCCTGCCTGATCTCTGCCAGACCTTGGCAGGGTTGAGCTACACCTTGCACCACACTGGTTCTGTGCTCAGTGAGCCGGACAGGTATCTGGCTTACCTCCCGGATCATCCTGTCCTGAAAATCATTCAGGCTCTCACCATACCTGGCAATTTGCGACAGGATGTCCGGGATAGCAGAGGGTTGGGTTGGGGGGCCAGTTGGAATCTGGACCGATGGAATCTGTGGACCCACACTGGTGTGCTAGTCTTTATGTGGACAGGCTTCTTGAAATGGTGTGCTTTACACAGGAGGACTTATAATTGTAATATGAGATTGCAGCACCCAACTTTTTTGACTTGGAAATGAGTGCGGTTTCTTTCACTGATGCATATATATATATATATATATATATATATATATACACACAGGGGTTAAAGGGAGCTGGAACGGGGTGGAACTGCGTTCCTTCAGTTCCACTTGGAGACGGAACGCTCCTGCTTTCAGCTCCCGGCTCAGTGTGCACTATGAGAGAGACGTCATGACGTCTCTCTCCTAGTGCAAGGAGCCGGACGCTAGGAGATCACAGCAGTTGGACGCGGGAGTGGGGCTTTTTAAGTATGGTGGCTTTTGTTTGTTTTTTAAGGCACGTCTACTGGGGGCAAGCTACAGGGGGCAAACTACAGGGGAGCATTACTACTGGGGGCATAACTACAGGGATAAGCTACTGGGGGCATTACTATTTGGGGACTAAACTACAGGGGGGCTAAACTACGAGGGGCATTACTACAGGAGGCTAAACTACAAGGGGGCAAACTACAGAGGGCATTATTACTGGGGGCATTACTACAGGGGGGTTAAACTACAAGGGGGCAAACTACAGGGGGCATTACTATTGGGGGAATTTTTACTTGGGGCAAACTACATGGGGCTAACTACTGAGGGCAAGCTACTGGGGGCAAACTACAGGGGTGCATTACTACTGGGGGCATAACTACAGGGGCACATTACTACTGGGGGCATAACTACAGGGGCACATTACTACTGGGGGCATAACTACAGGGGCACATTACTACTGGGGGCAAACTACAGGGGCATTACTATGGCGGGGCTAAACTACAAGGGGGTATTACTACTGGCGGCATTACTACTTGGGACAAGCTACAGGGGGCTAACTACTGGGGCAAGCTACATGTGGGTAACTACTGGGGGACAAACTACTGGGGGCATAACTACAGGGGCTCATAACTACTGGGGGCATAACAACAGGGGCGCATTACTACTGGGGGCATAACTACTTGGGGCAAGCTACAGGGGGCTAACTACTGGGGGCAAGATACATGGGGCTAATTAATGGGGGCATAACTACTGGGGGCATAACTACATGAGCGCATTTACTACTGGGGGCTAAACTACAGGGGGCATTACTACAGGGGCTAAAGTACTGGGGGCATTCCTACTTGGGGCAAACTACATGGAGCTAAACTACAGTGGGATTACTACTGGGGGCTAAACTACTGGGGGCATAACTGCAGGGGCTATACTACAGGGGGCATTACCAGTGGGGGCTAAACTACATGGGGATAAACTACTGGGGGCATTACCACTGGGAGGCTAAACTAAAGTGGGGGTAAACTACTGTGGTCATAACTGCAGGGGCATTACTACTGGGGGCTAAACTACTGGGGGCATAACTACTGGGGCTAAACTACAGGGGGCTAAATGACAGGGGGCATTACTACAGGCAACATTACTATTGGGGGCAATACTACAGAGGGGCATTACCATTACAGGCATTACTAATGGGGGCACTACTAATGAGGGCATTGTAAAGGGGGCACTTCATTAGGGGCATCACTCCTGGTGACATAAGGGGCACTACTACTGGGGGCATTGCATAAGAGGCACCACTACTATGGGCTCTATATAAGGGGCACTACCAGTACAGTGGACATTGCATAAGGAGCACTACTAATGTGGTCATTGTAAAAGGGGCGCTACTGCTGTGGGCATTGGGGGTCATTCCGAGTTGTTCGCTCGTTGCCGATTTTCGCTATACTGCAATTAGTCACTTACTGCGCATGCGCAAGGTTCGCAGTGCGCATGCGCTTAGTTATTTTACACAAAAGTTAGGTATTTTACTCACGGCATAACTAAGCTTTTTCATCGCTTTGCTGATCGTAGTGTGATTTACAGGAAGTGGGTGTTTCTGGGCGGAAACTGGCCATTTTATGGGAGTGTGCGGAAAAACGCAGGCGTTCGAGTTGCAAAACGCAGGAGTGGCTGGAGAAACGGGGGAGTGGTTGGGCAAACGCTGGGTGTGTTTGTGACGTCAAACCAGGAACGAAAAGGACTGAGCTGGTCGTAATGGCTGAGTAAGTCTGGAGCTACTCAGAAACTGCTAAGAAATTTTTATTCACAATTCTGCTAATCTTTCGTTCGCACTCCTGCTAAGCTAAAATACACTCCCAGAGGGCAGCGGCTTAGCGTGTGCAATGCTGTTAAAAGCAGCTAGCGAGTGAACAACTCAGAATCACCCCCATTGTGTAATACGGGGTGCTACTACTGTGGGAATTATGTGTGTTAGGGGTGCTTCTACTGTGGGCATTATTACTATTGTGTGATTACGCCCCTTTCAGTTTGAGACCACGCCCCTGTTGGGGGCACTTTTATTGCATGGGCGCCGGGGGGACAGGGGGGTGAGTTCCACCAAGTCTCTAAGACCACTTTAAGCACTGTATATATAAATACATATATATATATATATATATATATATATATAAAACACAATGCATAGTAAAGACTGGATGTATATCACATGGTACTTGTACTAAATAACCCTGAATGTGTGCACTTGTTCTTAACTAACACTGTCTAGACGACATGTAGAATACTTAAGTGTCCTGTAAATGCACAGCACTGATGAAGCAGGCGGCATTACAGAGGAGGCATTGTCCACCAGTCCCAGAGTCAGCGTAGCATGTGTGTAATGGCGTCCAGATGCTGACAGTGGGTGAGGGAGACAGAGAGATTCAGCTCCATGGTGGGAACATTTACTCTAAATGGTGCCCAGGGGCTGGGGGAGGGGCTACAGGTAAGAGCTTTATCCCCTTGCTGGACTTCACCACCGGGTACTGTGGGCAATAATAAAACGGTTATATATTTAACTGACCTATGCCCCTGCCCTGGTGGTCTAGTGGAGTCCCTGTTCCAACACAGTGTCCACACCAGCATGCGCTGCCCGCCTCCTAATGGCTGCGCCGGATCGTGATTTTCAGAGGGTCCCACCTAGGGGACCCTCTTACCTTCTCCCTTGATGTGGCCACACGATCCTGGAGAGCTGCAGCAAGTGTGTGTGCCAGTGGCGTGCGGTGAGGTCAGTGGCTGGTGAGGCACTGCAGCCACAATGTCCGCTGAATCCCGCCGATGACCCCTACCGCAGCCAAGCTGATGCCTTCTACCGCCCCCAAGCCAATGCCTGCTACTGCCATCGCCCCTGATGCCTGCTACTGCTAAATGCTGCCACCACCGCTAATGGCCTACAAAATTGCCGCCATCAATTGCCCTTGCCGCCATTTCACATCTCAGTCCGATGCCACCAATGCCAGCAGCATGGCTGCTCACCAAACAGGCGGCTAATATGTTGTACATTTTTATAAAATAAAAAACAAATATTAGTGTTTGGGACTGGGGAGGGAGTGGAAGGAGCACATGAATGCAATTTTGTCCATTGCAGCAGTAATCCCGCGGGGTTGTGTCTATGTTACCTTCGTGCTCAGGACCTGGAAGTGACAAAACGAGAGGGCAGGAGAGAACTTCCGCCCTTACAGCACTTAAATGTTTTCTTCGTTCTCCGTTCGTTTGGGGTAATTATTTTTTTCTATGCAGCATTGAACCCTCCCGGGCTCGCTTCGCTCGCCGCGCTTTGTGCTCGGTGTCTCGCTTCGCTCGCCACCGTTTACTATTCCAAATAGATTGTGACATGGACCCAGGGGGTTATGGGAAAGGTCCTCTCCACGAAGGTAAACTAGACGCTACCAATCCACCGTGGGCAAACGTAAGAGTTGCGAGGGGGGGTTTCCGTGTGTGTTACACACACACATATAAATTCTCCTCCCACCATTTAACCCTAACACACACACCCCGTGCCCAGCCTACGTCTAACCTACCCCACCCCTGCAGCCTAACCCAAACCCTCCGCTGGTATACTGACTGTTGGGATCCCGACTGCAGGGATCTTGACCGCATCCCAGTATAGGTCTATTCCTAATTTGAACTGCAGAATGCAGCGTTCCCTACCACGCTTTGACTGCGGACTGTCTCCACACCACGCACACACTTTCACTGCAGAATACACACACACTCGGACAGTCCCACATACATACACATTACACACACACACTCAGACTGCCCTCACACACACACACACACACACACACACACACACACACACATACTGTGACTGCAGGCTGCCCCCCTCGCCCCATACACACTAGGACAGTGCTGGTCACACACACACACACACACACACACACACACACACTCTGTGACTGCAGGCTGCCCCCATCCACCATACACACTAGGACAGTGCTGGTCACACACACACACACACACACACACACACTCTGTGACTGCAGGCTGCCCCCATCCCCCATACACACTAGGACAGTGCTGGTCACACACACACACACACACACACACACACACATACTGTGATTGCAGGCTGCCCCCCTCGCCCCATACACACTAGGACAGTGCTGGTCACACACACACACACACACACACACACACACACACTCTGTGACTGCAGGCTGCCCCCATCCACCGTACACACTAGGACAGTGCTGGTCACACACACACACACACACACACACACACACACTCTGTGACTGCAGGCTGCCCCCATCCCCCATACACACTAGGACAGTGCTGGTCACACACACACACACACACACACACACACTGTGACTGCAGGCTGCCCCCATCCCCCATACACACTAGGACAGTGCTGATCACACACACACACACACACTGTGACTGCAGGCTGCGCCCCTCCCCCATACACACTAGGACAGTGCTACTGATCACACACACACACACACACACACACACACACACACACACACACACACACACACTGTGACTGCAAGCTGTCCCACTCCCCCATACACACTAGGAAAGTGCTAGTCATACACACTGTGACTGCAGTCTGCCCCCCTCCCCCCACTCGTACTGCAGCTTAAACAATGTGTCTGCAGACTGTCTCCCCCCCCATTCCCAACACACAAACTCTGCCTGCCCACTCCCATGCTATAAGAGGAAGCTGGTACCTGTCTACTGGTGGCAGCTGTGCTGTCTCGAAGTCCGGAGTCTGGAGCTGAGGAGGAGGGCTGCCTGTTCCCTTGCTGCACTGCTTGGTACACAACACATGGGGGCTGGGAAGAGCAGCCGAGGACAGCTCACATTACAGCCCCAGCGTTCAGTGCCCAATCACATAAGCTCAGGGACAGGGGCGTGCTTTCATATGAGCTGACAGCACGCCCCTGTCACAGAGGCACTGCTATTAGGTGCCGCTCTGGGGGTTTTTCTTCATGAGTTTTTGCTGCACAATTCTTGGCCCCGCCCCCCGCTTCCGGACCATTCACACTGACATCGGGAGGCACCAAGAGCAGTGCCTCCCACACACATTAAGATATGTTTTTACATAGTAAATTTATATAAATGCTAAAGGATTAACTATTAAAATAATACTAAGAAGATATTCTGTGTCATAAGTATCTTCTTAGTATTATTTTAATCATTATGACAGGGGAGGCACTGCCTCCCCTGCCTCCCCTGACTGCACGTCCCTGGTGTGTGCCCTAGGTGAAGAACCGGAGCCTCCGCTTTAAGTACCCGGCAACCAGGGATGCGGGAGTATACAGCTCCGCCAGGGGAGGTGATGGAGCTGCAGCAGAAGTCAGATTGACATCTAGCACTAAGACTGCCTCTGCTGCAGCCCTTGATGTCTTCTATCTTCTTTTAAAGAAGCTCTTTTCCTGTTAGTGTCCTGCCTGCAGAGCACCAACTTACAAACTGAGCTCCTGTGCACGGAGGCGGCGTTATAGAGGAGGCGGCGCTGAGCATCTTGGGAACAGTCAAAGCTTTTAGCCTGTTGGTACCTCGGATCAAGATCCTACTCTACACCCCGATGTTATTCCCTGTGGAACCCCAGTGTACCCCGCTGCAGAAACATTACATTTAAAATACCAATTTTTTTATTACACACAATTTTTATTCTATTGCACATTCTATATTGTATTTGCTTTGCCCAAGATGATATTTCCAATTTTAAATTTTGCATGAGTGTATTACGTTTTAACCATGACATTAGTTCTGGGAGTGCACATTTCTTATAAATATTCTTTTCCTGTTTAGTTTATAAACATAGAAGATTGGCTGCGAGGAGTCTTCAAAAATTTTCTATAGGGCCTGAGATACTGTGCTACATCCCTGCCTGGATCCATGTCCAGTTTTTAAACACTGCCCCTCCCAATATCTGCTAATGATAAAATGCAGACCCCAGATCTAAGGTGGCAACCCATATTAATTATTTACTCCTCCTACAGACTCACCCTATCGTTTGGCATGTTAGAGACTAAGGGGCTGATTCAGAAATGGATGCAGATCACTGCTTACTTAGCAAGATCTGTGTCAATCTCCGCACATGCTGGGGGCCACCCAGCACAGAGCAAGGCCTCCCAGCATGTGTAGCGCCACCTCACATTGCTTCCGGAATTTAATTGCAGACACATCAAATTAAGGTTGACCCCTGGCTGCACTGTCATGCGCCCCTCCGCCATTTTTTTAATATGAATGGCTGCGTGTCATGTCACGCAGCCACCCGAAAACAAAGCCAGAACGCCCCCATTCATCCCGTCACCGCCCCCGAATGCCCACCTCTGTCAATCACCTTGTGGCCACATCCTGGGTGTGCGCAAGCCCACCAAATGCAGCTGCTAAGTTCATATGCGTGGCTGCATTCGGGTCTGAATGGACCGCCAAAGTCTGATTGCTTCTAGCAATCATATTGATTTATACTTTAAACAAGTCATCAACAATTTGAGACCTTCCACAACTCTTATTGATGAATGTCCAATACCTTCCACCAGCAAGCATGATAGAAGCCTCAGTATAACAGAAAGCTCTTAAAACCAGTAACTGTAAAATCACACAGTGCCAGTGCCTAGTGGCCAAGAAGCAGAAAAAAGATGCTCCAAAGAAATTCTTATTCTATGTTTAAAACTGGAGTTTTGGTTTTGGATCTGTAATAACTTCCTGTATTGGTTTTAGTAAAACTGCCTCACATGTTTTTGTTTTGGAACAATTTTTTTTTATTTAAAAAAATGATAAAACTGACAAACATCACACAATTCTGACATTTTTATTGTTCCTACAGTATTATTAACATCAATAACATTAATTTCCAGTCATTTTCAGTCACTTTTGACCACCTGACAGCTCAAAATATTGTTCATCAACATAGGTCAAATGCTTGCTGGCTATAGTGGATACAGTGGTGGTTACATTGCAGTTTGGATACATTGTGGGTTGGATATAGTTCTGGTTACAGTTAGAGATGGAGGTTTTGTGTTTTGGTTTTGGATTCGGTTCCGCGGCCGTGTTTTGGATTCGGACGCGTTTTGGCAAAACCTCCCTGACATTTTTTTGTCGGATTCGGGTGTGTTTTGGATTCGGATGTTTTTTTTTAAAGCCCTCAAAAACAGCTTAAATCATAGAATTTGGGGGTAATTTTGATCCCATAGTATTATTAACCTTAATAACCATAATTTCCACTCATTTCCAGTCTATTCTTAACACCTCACAGCTCACAATATTATTTTTAGTCCTAAAATTTGCACCAAGGTCGCTGGATGACGAAGCTAAGTAACCCAAGTGGGCGGCACAAACACCTGGCCCATCTAGGAGTGGCACTGCAGTGTCAGGCAGGATGGCACTTCAAAAAATTAGCCCCAAACATCACAGGTTGCAAAGATAAATAACAATAAAAAAGGTGCAAGATGGAATTGTCCTTGGGCCCTCCCACCCACCCTTATGTTGAATAAACAGGACATGCACACTTTAACAAGCCCATCATTTCAGCGACAGGGTCTACCACACGACTGTGGCTGAAATGACTGGTTGGTTTGGGCCCCCACCCAAGCAATCAATCTCTCCTTGCATAAACTGGCTCTACAGAGGCAAGTAGTCCACCTCCTCCTCATCGTCCGATTCATCACCCCTTTCACTGTGTACATCCCCCTCCTCACAGAGTATTAATTTGTCCCCACTGGAATCCACCATCTCAGGTCCCTGTGTACTTTCTGGAGGCAATTACTGGTGAATGTCTCCACGGAGGAATTGATTATAATACATTTTGATGAACATCATCTTCTCCACATTTTGTGGAAGTAACCTCGTACGCCAATTGCTGACAAACTGACCGGCTGCACTAAACACTCTTTTGGAGTACACACTGGAGGGGGTGCAACTTAGGTAAAATAAAGCCAGTGTGTGGAAGGGCCTCCAAATTGCCTATTTTTCCTGCCAGTATACATACGGACTGTCTGACTTGCCTACTTGGATGCTGTGACTCATATAATCCTCCACCATTCTTTCAATGGTGACAGAATCATATGCAATGACAGTAGATGACATGTCAGTAATCGTTGGCAGGTCCTTCAGTCCGGACCAGATGTCAGCACTCACTCCAGACTGCCCTGCATCACCACCAGCGGGTGGGCTCGGAATTCTTAGCCTTTTCCTCGCTGCCCCAGTTGCAGGAGAATGTGAAGGAGGAGCTGTTGATGGGTCACGTTCCGCTTGACTTGACAATTTTCTCACCAGCAGTTCTTTGAACATCTGCAGACTTGTGTCTGCTGGAAAGAGAGATACAACGTAGGCTTTAAACCTAGGATCGAGCATGATGGCCAAAATGTAGTTCTCTGATTTCAACAGATTGACCACTCGTGAATCCTGGTTAAGCGAATGAAGTGCTCCATCCACAAGTCCCACATGCTTAGCGGACTCGCTCCATTTTAGCTCCTCCTTCAATCCCTCCAGCAGATTCTGCAAAAGCCTGATGAGGGGAATGACTTGACTCAAGCTGGCAGTGTCTGAACTGACTTCACGCTTGGCAAGTTCAAAGGATTGAAGAACATTGCAGAACGTTGAAATCATTCTCCACTGCACTTGAGTCAGGTGCAATCCCCCTCCTTTGACTATATCCTAGGCAGATGTATAGACTTGAATGGCCTTTTGCTGCTCCTCCATCCTCTGAAGCATATAGAGGGTTGAATGCCACCTCATTACCATCTCTTGCTTCAGCTGATGGCGGGGCATGTTCAGGAGTGTTTGCTGGTGCTCCAGTCTTCGGCACGCGGTGGCTGAATGCCGAAAGTGGCCCGCAATTCTTCGGGCCACTGACAGCATCTCTTGCACGCCCCTGTCTTTTTTTAAATAATTCTGCACCACCAAATTCAAAGTATGTGCAAAACATGGTACGTGCTGGAATTTGCCCACATGTAATGCACGCACAATATTGGTGGCATTGTCCGATGTCACAAATCCCCAGGAGAGTCCAATTGGGGTAAGCCACTCTGCGATGATGTTCCTCAGTTTCCGTAAGAGGTTGTCAGCTGTGTGCCTTTTATGGAAAGCGGTGATACAAAGTGTAGCCTGCCTAGAAATGAGTTGGCGTTTGCGAGATGCTGCTACTGGTGCCACCGCTGCTGTTCTTGCTACGGGAGGCAATACATCTACCCAGTGGGCTGTCACAGTCATATAGTCCTTAGTCTGCGCTGCTCCACTTGTCCACATGTCCGTGGTTAAGTGCACATTGGGTACATCTGCATTTTTAGGACACTGGTGAGTCTTTTTCTGAAGTCTGTGTACATTCTCGGTATCGCCTGCCTAGAGAAGTGGAACCTAGATGGTATTTGGTACTGAGGACACACTACCTCAAGAAATTCTCTAATTGCCTGTGAACTAACGGCGGATACCGGGCGCACGTCTAACACCAACACAGCTGCCAAGGCCTGAGTTATCCGCTTTGCAACAGGATGACTGCTGTGATATTTCATCTTCCTCGCAAAGGACTGTTGGACAGTCAATTACTTACTGGAAGTAGTGCAAGTGCTCTTCCAACTTCCCCTCTGGGATGATGATCGACTCCCAGCAGCAACAACAACAGCAGAGCCAGGAGTAGTAGGCGTTACACTCAAGGATCCATCGGAGGAATCCAAGGCAGGAGAGGACTCGTCAGACTTGCCAGTGTCATGGCCTGCAGGACTATTGGCTTTCCTGTCTAAGGAGGAAATTGACACTGATGGAGTTGGTGGTGTGGTTTGCAGGAGCTTGGGTACAAGAGGAAATGATTTAGTTGTCAGTGGACTGCATCCGCTGTCACCCAAAGTTTTTGAACTTGTCAATGACTTCTGATGAATGCGCTTCAGATGACGTATAAGGGAGGATGTTCCTAGGTGGTTAACGTCCTTACCCCTACTTATTAAAGCTTGACAAAGGCAACACACGGCTTGACACCTGTTGTCCGGATTTCTGTTCAAATAATTCTGCACCGAAGAGGTGATTTTTGGGGTAATTTGACCAGGCATGTCAATGGCCATATTCATCCCACAGACAACAGGTGTCTCCCCGGGTGCCTGACTTAAAGAAACCACCTCACCATCAGAATCCTCCTGGTCAATTTCCTCCTCAGCGCCAGCAACACCCATATCCTCATCCTGGTGTACTTCAACAGTGACATCTTCAATTTGACTATCAGGAACTGGATTGTGGGTGCTCTTTCCAGCACTTGCAGGGGGCGTGCAAATGGTGGAAGGTGACAGCTATTCCCGTCCAGTGTTGGGGAGGTGTTAGGGTCTCCTGCTCTGTGCTGCCACGTCGTCATGGCAACCGGGAGACAAGTGCTAGCGGAGTAACCTGAGTGTAGCTGATACTCCGGTTCGGGTCTTTTGCTGTGCAGTGGTTACAGGCTCTGTGCACGGCAGGGGATCCGGTGCTGGTTTTTGTGCTCACAGTCTGTGAGGTCTGAGTGGGGCGTGGACAGCACCTGCTATATAAACCCTCTTCTCAGGTTAGGCAGATGCTGCTGAATCTTTGTTGGTTAGTCAGTTCCTGAAAGCTAGCTAGTACTGTGTAAGCTTTGTATTTGTTTGTTGCTTACTGCAAATAGGCCTTGGGATTTGGTATTACACTCTGCCAATCATGACCTAGCAGTAAGACTGGAGTCAGTCGTTTAACCTGCTGGGGTTCTTTTGCTACTCTGTGAACCTAGCAAGTTTGCGGCTGTATTCTCAGACTTGCCTGCCAAAATCCTTTCTCACTGTGCAAGGTGTTCAGGTGTCAGTTTAGTGGCAGTAAGCTGAACCAGTGCACTGCAAGTGAGGACTAGGATTGTGGAGACTCTCCTTGTGTCTATTATTCCATCTCTGACCAAGGAGTTTACTGCCACACCCGTTGGTAACCCTTTAGGGTTTTGCTGTTGCCCTTAGCAACAGCATTTCGGGTTATCTACGTATTAAATCACTACATCTCGCTTCTTTCCATCTGAGCATTCCTAATACTAGGGAGACACCCAATTTCTTAGCCTTTGGGCTTCTCTGTTCACTTTGTGTTTATTTTGTTACCCTATCACCTTCTGTGTATGTAATGTCATATTCCCCAGTCTGTCTGTGAGTTCATTTGTTTTGCATCCCTCACCGTTCAGACACCGGTACATTCCTGCTGGCACTGGTGTGCATAACATATTCAGCAGCCTAATACTCCTGTTGAAATTTTGTGGGAATATGGAGCATACCCCTCAAAATACTTTGCAACAGGTGGTCGATCAGGTGCAGGTCCTGACCGTTCAGACACCGGTACATTCCTGCTGGCACTGGTGTGCATAACAGAAGGTCAGGCATCGCAAACAACACAATTGGACTCTCCTTGGGGATTTGTGATTTAGAATAATGCACAGTTCTTTGCTGTGCTTTTGCCAGCTTAAGTCTCTTCATTTTTTCTAGTGGGAGGATGAGTGCTTCCATCCTCATGTGAAGCTGAACCACTAACCATGAACATAGTCCTGGGCCTCAGCCATTCCTTGCCACTCCGTGTCGTAAACGGCATATTGGCAAGTTTATGCTTCTCCTCAGATGCTTTTAATTTAGATTTTTGGGTCATTTTTCTGAACTTTTGTTTTTTTGGATTTTACATGCTCTCTACTATGACATTGGGCATCGGCCTTGGCAGACGACGTTGATGGCATTTCATTGTCTCGGCCATGACTAGTGGCAGCAGCTCCAGCACGAGGTAGAAGTGGATATTGATCTTTCCCTATTTTATACTCCACATTTTTGTTCTCCATTTTTTAATGTGTGGAATTATATGGCAGTAATATATCAATAGCAATGGACTACTGTACTGTCTGAACTACTACTGCTGGTCACCAAAATGCTACACTGTTCTACTATATACGGCTCACAACAATGCAGCACAGATATGGACAATTGAAGTGATACGGAGCTGCAAGATACAGCAATGGCCTACTTTACAGCACTATATGTATACTGCAGGTCACCAAAATGCTGCACTGTCCTACTATATACTGCTCACAATAATGCAGCACAGATATGGATAGTATACTTGACGCAGAGCTGCAAGATACAGCAGTGGCCTACTGTACTGTACTATATGTATACTTCTGGTCACCAAAATGCTGCACTGTCCTACTATATACTGGCCACAATAATGCAGCATAGACATGGATAGTATACTTGACAAAGAGCTGCAAGATACAGCAATGGCCTACTTTACTATATGTATACTCCTGGTCTCCAAAATGCTGCACTGTCCTACTATATACTGTTCACAACAATGCAGCACAGATATGGATAGTATACTTGATACAGAGATGCAAGATACAGCAATGGTCTACTGTAATGTACTATATGTATACTCATGGTCACCAAAATGCTGACTGTCCTACTATATACTGCTCACAACAATGCAGCACAGATATGGATAGTATACTTGACACAGAGTTGCAAGATACAGCAGTAGCCTACTGTACTGTACTATATGTATACTGCTGGTCACCAAAATGCTGCACTGTCCTACTATATACTGCTCACAATAATGCAGCACAGATATGGACAGTATACTTGATACAGAGATGCAAGATACAGCAATGGTCTACTGTAATGTACTATATGTAAACTCATGGTCACCAAAATGCTGCACTGTCCTACTATATACTGCTCACAACAATGCAGCACAGATATGGATAGTATACCTGACACAGAGCTGCAAGATACAGCAGTAGCCTACTGTACTGTACTATATGTATACTGCTGGTTACCAAAATGCTGCACTGTCCTACTATATACTGCTCACTATAATGCAGCACAGATATGGATAGTATACTTGACAAAGAGCTGCAAGATACAGCAATGGCCTACTTTACTATATGTATACTGCTGGTCACCAAAATGCTGCACTGTCCTACTATATACTGCTCACAATAATGCAGCACAGATATGGATAGAATACTTGACACAGAGATGCAAGATACAGCAATGGTCTACTGTACTGTACTATATGTATACTCCTGGCACTGTCCTACTATATACTGTTCACAACAATGCAGCACAGATATGGATAGTACACTTGACACAGAGCTGTAAGATACAGCAGTGGCTTACTGTACTGTACTATATGTATACTGCTGGTCACCGAAATGCTGCACTGTCCTACTATATAATTCTCACTACAATGCAGCACAGATATGGATAGTATACTTGACACAGAGCTGCAAGATACAGCAATTGCCTACTGTACTGCACTATATCTATACTGCTGGTCACCAAAATGCTGCAATGTCCTACTATATACTGCTCACAACAATGCAGCACAGATATGAATAGTATACTTGACACAGAGCTGCAAGATACAGCAATGGCCTACTGTACTATACTATATGTATACTGCTGGTCACCAAAATGCTGCACTGTCCTACTATATACTGTTTACAATAATGCAGCACAGATTTGGATACTTGAAGTGATATGGAGCTGCAAGATACAACAATGGCCTACTGTACTGTACTATATGTGTACTGCTGGTCACCAAACTGCTGCACTGTCCTACTATATACTGCTTACAACATTGCAGCACAGATATGGATAGTATACTTGACACAGAGCTGCAAGATACAGCAATGGCCTACTGTACTGTACTACATGTATACTGCAGGTCACCAAAATGCTGCACTGACCTACTATATAATGCTCACTACAATGCAGCACAGATATGGATAGTATACTTGACACAGAGCTGCAAGATACAGCAATGGCCTACTGTACTGCACTATATGTATGCTGCTGGTCACCAAAATTCTGCACTGTCCTACTATATAATGCTCACAACAATGCAGCACAGATATGGATAGTATACTTGACAAAGAGCTTCAAGATACAGCAATGGCCTACTGTACTGTACTATATGTATACTGCTGGTCACCAAAATGCTGCACTGTCCTACTATATACTGTTCACAACAATACAGTACAGATATGGATAGTATACTTGACACAGAGCTGCAAGATACAGCAGTGGCTTACTGCACTGTATTATATGTATACTGCTGGTCACCGAAATGCTGCACTGTCCTACTATATAATGCTCACTACAATGCAGCACAGATATGGATAGTATACTTGACACAGAGCTGCAAGATACAGCAATGGCCTACTGTACTGCACTATATCTATACTGCTGGTCACCAAAATGCTGCACTGTCCTACTATATACTGCTCACAACAATGCAGCACAGATATGAATAGTATACTTGATACAGAGCTGCAAGATACAGCAATGGCCTACTGTACTGTACTATATGTATACTGCTGGTCACCAAACTTCTGCACTGTCCTACTATATACTGCTTACAACATTGCAGCACAGATATGGATAGTATACTTGACACAGAGCTGCAAGATACAGCAATGGCCTAATGTACTGTACTATATGTATACTGCAGGTCACCAAAATGCTGCACTGTCCTACTATATACTGCTCACAATAATGCAGCACAGATATGGACAGTATACTTGATACAGAGATGAAAGATACAGCAATGGTCTACTGTAATGTACTATATGTAAACTCATGGTCACCAAAATGCTGCACTGTCCTACTATATACTGCTCACAACAATGCAGCACAGATATGGATAGTATACCTGACACAGAGCTGCAAGATACAGCAGTAGCCTACTGTACTGTACTATAT
This sequence comes from Pseudophryne corroboree, assembly GCF_028390025.1. NCBI lineage: Eukaryota > Metazoa > Chordata > Amphibia > Anura > Myobatrachidae > Pseudophryne > Pseudophryne corroboree. The sequence goes on from NC_086445.1 coordinate 333,039,675, forward strand.
GTATACCGCTGGTCACCAAAACGCTGCACTGTCCTACTATATACTGCTCACTATAATGCAGCACAGATATGGATAGTATACTTGACAAAGAGCTGCAAGATACATAAATGGCCTACTTTACTATATGTATACTGCTGGTCACCAAAATGCTGCACTGTCCTACTATATACTGCTCACAATAATGCAGCACAGATATGGATAGAATACTTGACACAGAGATGCAAGATACAGCAATGGTCTACTGTACTGTACTATATGTATACTCCTGGTCACCAAAATGCTGCACTGTCCTACTATATACTGCTTACAACATTGCAGCACAGATATGAATAGTATACTTGACACAGAGCTGCAAAATACAGCAATTGTCTACTGTACTGCACTATATCTATACTGCTGGTCACCAAAATGCTGCAATGTCCTACTATATACTGCTCACAACAATGCAGCACAGATATGAATAGTATACTTGACACAGAGCTGCAAGATACAGCAATGGCCTACTGTACTATACTATATGTATACTGCTGGTCACCAAAATGATGCACTGTCCTACTATATACTGTTTACAATAATGCAGCACAGATTTGGATACTTGAAGTGATATGGAGCTGCAAGATACAACAATGGCCTACTGTACTGTACTATATGTGTACTGCTGGTTACCAAACTGCTGCACTGTCCTACTATATACTGCATACAACATTGCAGCACAGATATGGATAGTATACTTGACACAGAGCTGCAAGATACAGCAATGGCCTACTGTACTGTACTATATGTATACTGCAGGTCACCAAAATGCTGCACTGCCCTACTATATAATGCTCACTACAATGCAGCACAGATATGGATAGTATACTTGACACAGAGCTGCAAGATACAGCAATGGCCTACTGTACTGCACTATATGTATGCTGCTGGTCACCAAAATTCTGCACTGTCCTACTATATAATGCTCACAACAATGCAGCACAGATATGGATAGTATACTTGACAAAGAGCTTCAAGATACAGCAATGGCCTACTGTACTGTACTATATGTATACTGCTGGTCACCAAAATGCTGCACTGTCCTACTATATACTGTTCACAACAATGCAGTACAGATATGGATAGTATACTTGACACAGAGCTGCAAGATACAGCAGTGGCTTACTGTACTGTACTATATGTATACTGCTGGTCACCGAAATGCTGCACTGTCCTACTATATAATGCTCACTACAATGCAGCACAGATATGGATAGTATACTTGACACAGAGCTGCAAGATACAGCAATGGCCTACTGTACTGCACTATATCTATACTGCTGGTCACCAAAATGCTGCACTGTCCTACTATATACTGCTCACAACAATGCAGCACAGATATGAATAGTATACTTGATACAGAGCTGCAAGATACAGCAATGGCCTACTGTACTGTACTATATGTATACTGCTGGTCACCAAACTTCTGCACTGTCCTACTATATACTGCTTTCAACATTGCAGCACAGATATGGATAGTATACTTGACACAGAGCTGCAAGATACAGCAATGGCCTAATGTACTGTACTGTATGTATACTGCAGGTCACCAAAATGCTGCACTGCCCTACAATATAATGCTCACTACAATGCAGCACAGATATGGATAGTATTCTTGACACAGAGCTGCAAGATACAGCAATGGCCTACTGTACTGCACTATATGAATGCTGCTGGTCACCAAAATTCTGCACTGTCCTACTATATAATGCTCACAACAATGCAGCACAGATATGGGTAGTATACTTGACAAAGAGCTTCAAGATACAGCAATGGCCTACTGTACTGTACTATATGTATACTGCTGGTCACCAAAATGCTGCACTGTCCTACTATATACTGCTCACAACAATGAAGCACAGATATGGATAGTATACTTGACACAGAGCTGCAAGATACAGCAATGGCCTACTGTACTGTACTATATCTATACTGTTGGTCAACAAAATGCTGCACTGTACTACTATATAAGGCTCACAACAATGCAGCATAGATATGGATAGTATACTTGACACAGAGCTGCAAGATACAGCAATGGCCTACTGTACTGTACTATATGTATACTGCTGGTCACCAAATTTCTGCACTGTCCTACTATATACTGCTCACAATAAAGCAGCACAGATATGGATAGTATACTTGACACAGAGATGCAAGATTCAGCAATTGCCTACTGTACTGTACTATATGTATATGGCTGGTCACCAAAATGCTGCACTGTCCTACTATGTACTGCTCACAATAATGCAGCACAGATATGGACAGTATACTTGATACAGAGATGCAAGATACAGCAATGGTCTACTGTAATGTACTATATGTATACTCATGGTAACCAAAATGCTGCACTGTCCTACTATATACTGCTCACAACAATGCAGCACAGATATGGATAGTATACTTGACACAGAGCTGCAAGATACAGCAATGGCCTACTGTACTGTACTATATGTATACTGCTGGTCACCAAAATGCTGCACTGTCCTACTATGTACTGCTCACAATAATGCAGCACAGATATGGATAGTATACTTGACACATAGCTGCAAGATACAGCAATGGCCTACTGTACTGTACTATATGTATACTGCTGGTCACCAAAATGCTGCACTGGCCTACTATATACTGCTCACAACAATGCAGCACATATATGGATAGTATACTTGACACAGAGCTGCAAGATACAGCAATGGCCTACTGTACTGCACTATATGTATGCTGCTGGTCACCAAAATTCTGCACTGTCCTACTATATAATGCTCACAACAATGCAGCACAGATATGGATAGTATACTTGACAAAGAGCTTCAAGATACAGCAATGACCTACTGTACTGTACTGTATGTATACTGCTGGTCACCAAAATGCTGCACTGTCCTACTATATACTGTTCACAACAATGCAGTACCGATATGGATAGTATACTTGACACAGAGCTGCAAGATACAGCAGTGGCTTACTGTACTGTACTATATGTATACTGCTGGTCACCGAAATGCTGCACTGTCCTACTATATAATGCTCACTACAATGCAGCACAGATATGGATAGTATACTTGACACAGAGTTGCAAGATACAGCAATGGCCTACTGTACTGCACTATATCTATACTGCTGGTCACCAAAATGCTGCACTGTCCTACTATATACTGCTCACAACAATGCAGCACAGATATGAATAGTATACTTGATACAGAGCTGCAAGATACAGCAATGGCCTACTGTACTGTACTATATGTATACTGCTGGTCACCAAACTTCTGCACTGTCCTACTATATACTGCTTACAACATTGCAGCACAGATATGGATAGTATACTTGACACAGAGCTGCAAGATACAGCAATGGCCTAATGTTCTGTACTATATGTATACTGCAGGTCACCAAAATGCTGCACTGCCCTACTATATAATGCTCACTACAATGCAGCACAGATATGGATAGTATACTTGACACAGAGCTGCAAGATACAGCAATGGCCTACTGTACTGCACTATATGAATGCTGCTGGTCACCAAAATTCTGCACTGTCCTACTATATAATGCTCACAACAATGCAGCACAGATATGGATAGTATACTTGACAAAGAGCTTCAAGATACAGCAATGGCCTACTGTACTGTACTATATGTATACTGCTGGTCACCAAAATGCTGCACTGTCCTACTATATACTGCTCACAACAATGCAGCACAGATATGGATAGTATACTTGACACAGAGCTGCAAGATACAGCAATGGCCTACTGTACTGTACTATATCTATACTGCTGGTCACCAAAATGCTGCACTGTACTACTATATAATGCTCACAACAATGCAGCACAGATATGGATAGTATACTTGACACAGAGCTGCAAGATACAGCAATGGCCTACTGTACTGTACTATATGTATACTGCTGGTCACCAAATTTCTGCACTGTCCTACTATATACTGCTCACAATAATGCAGCACAGATATGGATAGTATACTTGACACAGAGATGCAAGATACAGCAATTGCCTACTGTACTGTACTATATGTATATGGCTGGTCACCAAAATGCTGCACTTTCCTACTATGTACTGCTCACAATAATGCAGCACAGATATGGACAGTATACTTGATACAGAGATGCAAGATACAGCAATGGTCTACTGTAATGTACTATATGTATACTCATGGTAACCAAAATGCTGCACTGTCCAACTATATACTGCTCACAACAATGCAGCACAGATATGGATAGTATACTTGACACAGAGCTGCAAGATACAGCAATGGCCTACTGTACTGTACTATATGTATACTGCTGGTCACCAAAATGCTGCACTGTCCTACTATGTACTGCTCACAATAATGCAGCACAGATATGGATAGTATACTTGACACAGAGCTGCAAGATACAGCAATGGCCTACGGTACTGTACTATATGTATACTGCTGGTCACCAAAATGCTGCACTGTCCTACTATATACTGCTCACAACAATGCAGCACAAATATGGATAGTATACTTGACACAGAGCTGCAAGATACAGCAGTGGCCTACTGTATTGTACTAAATGTATACTGCTGGTCACCAAAATGCTGCACTGTCCTACTATATACTGCTCACAATAATGAGCACAAATTTGGATACTTGAAGTGATATGGAGCTGCAAGATACAGCAATGGCCTACTGTACTGTACTATATGTATACTGCAGGCCATCAACATGCTGCACTGTCCTACTGTATACTGCTACAATAATGCAGCCAGAGAGAGTATACTTGACACAGAGCTGCAAGATACAGCAATGGCCTACTGTACTGTAATATATGTATACTGCTGGTCAACAAAATGCTGCACTGTCCTACTATATACTGCTCACAATAATGTAGCACAGATATGGATAGTATACTTGACACAGAGCTGCAAGATACAGCAATGGCCTACTGTACTGTACTATATGTATACTGCTGGTCACCAAAATACTGCACTGTCCTACTATATACTGCTCACAATAATGCAGCACAGATATGGATAGTATACTTGACACAGAGCTGCAAGATACAGCAATGGCCTACTGTACTGTACTACTAAAATTATAAACTGGTGGTCCCCACAATGCAGCACACTGAGCACAGATATTTGCAGCACACTGAGCACAGATACAGATCTTTTCAGGGAGAGAACGCAGCAACGTCCTCTCCGTTCAATCTCCAAAGCACGAGTGAAAATGGCGGCGACATGCGGCTCTTTATATAGAATACGAGTCTCGCTAGAATCCGACAGCGGGATGATGACGTTCAGGCGCATTCGGGTTAAGCAAGCAAGGCGGGAAGATCCGAGGTAGCCTCGGACTCGTGTAAAATAGGTGAAGTTCGGGGGGGGGGGGTCGGATCTCAACGAACCGAACCCGCTCATCTCTAGTTACAGTGCAGGTTGATACATTGCTATTACATTGTGGGTTGGATACAGTGCGGGTTAAAGTGCAGGTTATATACAGTGTGGGTTACAGTGTAGTGTACAGTGCTGGTTGGGTACAGTCCAGGTTGTATACAGTGTGAGTTGGATACAGTTATTTTTGGATACAATTCAGGTTGCATACAGTGCAGATTACAGTGCAAGTTGGATACAGCTCGGGTTGGCTATAGTGCAAGTTAGATACAGTGTGGGTTACAGTGCAGGTTGCCTACTGTGCAGGTTGGATACAGTGCAGGTCGGACACAGTGCAGGTCAGATACAGTTTGAGTTGGATACACTGTGGGTTACAATGCGGGTCGAATACAGTGCAGGTTGCATTGCAGGTCAGATACATTGCAGGTTGTATACAGTGTGGCTCATATACAGTGTGGGTCTTATACAATGCCAGTTACATTGCATGCTGGAATACAGTGTGGGACAGATACAGTGCAGGTTACAGATCAGGTTGGATACAGTGTGGGTTGGATACATTACTAGTGCACTTACTAAGACAGCAAAAGGGTACATGCCCATGGGGATGGTCCAAGCTCTGCAGTATGTATCACTCTGTCAGTACCTGTCAGCGCAGTAGCAGCCTCTGTGTGGACGTGGATGCAGCAGCCTCTTGATGGCTTTGGATGAAGCAGCAGCTTCCTAGTATTTGTGAATGCAGACAGCCGGTAATTTCGAAGTCCAATTGAAATCAATTGACTGACTGCTGATTGACTAAAATCGATTGATTTTAATGGGACTTTGAAATCGCCCGAATCTAAAACTCGCAAGATCCTACCGTGGGAAGATGATGGGGGTAATTCCAAGTTGATCGCAGCAGGATTTTTGTTAGCAATTGGGCAAAACCATGTGCACTGCAGGGGAGGCAGATATAACATGTGCAGAGAGAGTTAGATTTGGGTGTGGTGAGTTCAATCTGCAATCTAATTTGCAGTGTAAAAATAAAGCAGCCAGTATTTACCCTGCACAGAAATAAAATAACCCACCCAAATCTAACTCTCTCTGCACATGTTATATCTGCCTCCCCTGCAGTGCACATGGTTTTGCCCAATTGCTATCAAAAATCCTGCTGCGATCAACTTGGAATTACCCCCGATGTTTTGGCTTGTTTGGGAATCCAAGGCAGACTGGGAGATCTGAGTCCTTGCCCAGATACCCTCGGATATCAGAAGTTTTGAAGGGGTTGAGCCTGCTCATCTCTATTTGGGATCCGAGGCAGACTGGGAGATCCAAGTCCTGGCCCAGATCCCCTCGGATTCCAGAAATTTGGGAGGGGTTGAGCCTGCTCATCTCTATTTAAAACACATTAAAAACAGGTGGGAGCATCATCTCCAGATCTCTCTGCCCCCAGCAACACATGTAATACTGTATGTTGCTGCAAGCAGTTTGGCCTCAAAAGTGTACTGGTCCTATTTACTGTAGATCCAAGTTATTCAGTGCATGACGTTAGTCTAGAATGTGGAGACTGTATTTACTTGGCCCCTGTATCATACATTCTAGATATCATTACTGTATTGCCGTTTGACTTTTATGTTTTCTATGCACACACTATTAATGATACTCATATGTTAATGTATTTATGTTAAAAATGTATTTTCACTGCAATGTCTAGCACTGTTACTTTGAAATATCACGTTTGTTAATCATTCTTGTTTTCTAATTATGTTTACTTCAGATTAATGAAGTAGTTGTATTGAAATATTTGAATAGAAAACCAATTAGTATTCACAAAGTCATTATGACTGTATTATATCCAAAGGTCTAATTAAAATCCTTAAAACATTTCTAGGTATTACTGTTTGTTAGCTATTACCATTCATTATAAGATCCAAAATATTGAAATCCCTCACAGTTTTCGATACATGTGTTAATGGCATATATTTAATTGTAACTGGAAAATCCAGGGATGTAAGGTGATCCAAAATATACAGAAGGAAATAGCTTATAAAGTGTTATTGTCTTCATGTTTTGCAATGGGTTATTTAGCACAGATAAGACCCAATACCATGCTGAGTGTGTGGGCATTTTTCAATTATGTACTTCACAATTATACATGGTTCATTGTGATTGGCAAATAAATGCTTAATTAGCATGAATCATTCTTTGTGGGTATATTTTTCACAAAACAGTTACAAGATTTTTAGAAAATTAGTTATACATTTTTACTTTGCATTTATTAGATATTGTTTTCTTTTGTGCTTAGGATTTACTCTTTTATATTTTATAATTAATATTTTTGCAATTAATACATTATTGCAATATTTACATTATTTTTATAAAGTATAATAAAAAATGGGTCCAATGTACAGTACCATAAAAACATCTTAATATTGCAACAATCTCATCAAGTTTTATGGGCAGCAGAGTTTTTGTTATATTTCCAATGTATCCATTTTTTATAGAACCTATCATCTGCTATATTTTATGTTAATTCGACAACTACTTTAATGGATTCATATTGTTGGTACATGATCATAAACTACTGCTGTGAAACAATGGGTGGTATTGTTAATTGAAATTTTCTTGATTATAAAATAATATAATTGCCATTTAGACAATAGTTGTTTTTTTTAATATGGATTATAATTTATCAGAATATATATGAAAAATAACCAACAGATACTTTTGGAATCAGAAATGACTAAATCTTCTTATACTTGCCTGCTAATGAGGTGGATTGTTGTTGGCAAAGCAGTGGCATTTAATAATGCAACCTACATATCCTGTAGTTACCAGGATCCTGTCAAAACATTATGATTCTGTCCCAAGGCTATGAGTTTAATTCAAAGAACACTAAATATTACAGGGCAAGACTTCAGGGCCAAATTTCAAATGATAACAACATAACAAGCAAAACTAGTTGATGTAAGATTTACATTTAGTAGAGATATGTACTGACCACCATGTTTTGGTTCTAGATCTGTATTAACTTTGTGTTTTAGTTATGTTTTTGACAAAATGTTTTTGGATCTGTATTTTTTTCAAAATTTATAAAACAGCTAAAATAAAATAAAAATTGTTCCTACAGTACCATTAACCTCAATATTATTCATTTCCATTGACCACGTCACAGTTAACAATGTTGTTTTGATACAGTTTAGGCCTAAAGGTTACATTGAGCTACTTGGCTGAATAAGCTAAGAAACACGTGGCAGTTCAACTTCAAACATGGCACATCAACAGAGCAGCACTGCAGTGGCAGACAGGATGCTAGTTTAATAAACTATACAACCCCACAGAAAGTAACCAATAATGTTTTCATTAATTAAGAACTAACCCAGAGACATGAGGGAAGTACAGGAAAATGGAGGTGGAGTATAAAGTGGAAGGCAGGTAAAATAATGACTCTTTGATTGATTAAAAAAAATCAAATTGAGACCTGAATTACATAGACTTTCTGTTTTGCAGGAGAGAAATTCAGGAGAGAAAAGGCCATAAAAGTATACAAGAATGATTGATAGATTGATTGATTGATTGATTGATTAATTAAATAAAATGAACATGTGTGAGGCCTAGATAAAGGCTGTTCTACAATGAAAAAAGGCAATAACATACAAGAATGATCAATTGAGTGAGTAATTAAAATTAAATTAAAATTAACATGTGTGGGGCACTACATAATTTCTTGTTAAAATGTGTTGCAGATCAGTAATGTAAAGACGGTCCCCAATGCCACCAAAAAAATACAGCCCGTTATTAAAAGAAAAGTGGTACAAGATGGAATTTTCCTTGGGCACTCTCACCCACTTTCATGAAGTACATGCACAGTTTTACACACCAAGCATTTCAGTGACAGGGACTGCCACTTTTGTGGCTGGAGTGCTTTTTTTTTTGGGCCCCCACAAACCAATGTTTTGGAAGGATTATCATCAGTGGCAGCAGCCACTTCACTAGTACTTGGTTGTTGCTTGTCCTCTTCTATTGACTGATTGTGATTAATGTCGACTTAGTGCTTATACGGTATTTATGTGAAGACAGTGGGGTACAGCACCTAAAGCACACACAAGGTTGCAGGTGCACAATTCAAACAGTACCAATTTATTAATAAAAATCACTGCAATAAAATTTTGCATTTTGAGTGAGGTTCTTTGCATAGTTATGGCCATAAATAACTGCTTGCCCACCACGTCCAGGTGACCTCACTAGTCGGGCAAGTCCCTAACATCAGGGCCGGTGCTAGGGTTTTCGGCGCCCCCCTGGAAATTTGTGCCCTCCCGTATATTACAAAGGAACAGCGCGCATCAAAAAAGGTATGTGGTCTCACAAGGAAGGTAGTAGCACAGCTTACACATAAAGCCCCCAGTAGTAGTGCATCTTACACATCATGCCCCAGTAGTAGCGCTGCTTACACATAATGCTTCCGGTAGTAGTGCAGCTTACACATTCTGCCCTGGTAGTAGTGCAGCTTAAAATTAACGTGACAGTAGTAGCACCGCTTATACATAACACCCCAGGTAGTAGCGCAGCTTACACATAATGCCCCTAGTAGTAGCGCAGCTTACACATAACGCCCAAGTAATATCTCCGCTTACACATAACGCCTCCAGTAGTAGTGCAACTTACACATAATGACCCCAGTAGTAGCGCAGCTTACACATAATGACCCCAGTAGTAGCACCACTTACACATAATGTCCCCAGTAGTAGCACTGCTTACATGTAATGCCCCCAGTAGTAGTGCCACTTACATGTAACGACCCCAGTAGTAGCACCACTTACATGTAACGACCCCAGTAGTAGCGCAGCTTACACATAACGCCCTGGTAGTAGCACAGCTTACACATAACACCCCCCGTAGTACCGCAGCTTATACATAATGCCAAAGGTAGTAGTACAGCTTACACATAATGCCCCCGATAGTAGCACATCTTACACATAACAACCCCGGTAATAGTGCAGCTTACACATAATGCCCACAAAAGTACAGCTTATTCACATTCCCCCCCTGGCCCCCACACATATACATACACATACATAAATAGATACATACATACACACTTTCTCAATCACTCTCCCTCCACTTACTTATTACAGTCTGGCTGGCTGGAACTCGAGCAGCATGTCCTCCTCCTTAGCAGTCTGCTGGTCCATGTAGCTCCACCTCCTCAATCCATGTAGCTCCACCCCTACACCTGTGTAGCTCTGCCCACTTTTCAATCCCCAACACTGACGCTGTCACCAGGGGCAGGAGGAGGCTTCTTTATGTTGCCTGCTTGCTGTCAGTGTCACAGGGACAGCAGCTGTCAGCAGCAGGGGGACAGGGCAGTGCAGCACAGGGATTGCAGAGCAGGGAGAGCACCTCTCCAGCCTGGCGCCTACCTGCTCTGCATTCCTTTGCTGAGTGGGTAGCGCCGGGCCTGCTAACATATTAGAAAGTACAAATCTAGGGCTCGAGACACCCCAAAATCAAGCAGCTGAATGACTCCAGGGCAACACTAGAGTGAAAAAACATTTAGGAAAAAAAGTAAAGATAGGTTAGTGAGTAAATTAGTGAGAGGTTTTTTGCGAGGTTCTTCACATAGATATGGCCATAAATAACGGCTTGCCCACTGCAATGATTATTATTAATAAATTGGTAGTGTTTGAATTGTACATCTGCAACCTTGTCTTTGTATGCAGTACTGAAACCACTCATTACCGGTGTGCGCACCAGGACCCCTCCCCTGTATACCTAATGATCTGTATTTACATACACAATAGAAGGCTGGAGATCCCTTCTGCTTGGTGGTAGCACCCATGCCCACCTGTCCTATAAATTGGTTTTATTTAGGTTCCTGACATTTCTTAGACTGCATGCAGAGCAAGGTGAGTCCTGCACAAATGTGTATTAGATTGTGAAATGGATGGTGGAATTGTGGAAAGTGTGTCCCCCTGGACTGCTGTGGCTATTTGGCCTCAAAAGTAACACAGATTAACACTTATTTTCATATTTCCTTTCATCCCTATTGTGCATGTTTTTATAATGTATCTCATTTCCTACCTTCACTTCTTCTCACTACTTTACTTCTCACTACTTTATTTCTCACCTCGTTACCTCTCACTAATTTACCCCTGCTGTTTTAAGCAGCTTTTCTCACTAAACTATCTTCACTTTTTTTCACTATGTATTTTTTCACTCTAGTGTTGCTCTGGGGTCACTCAAGCTGCTTGGTTTTGTGGTGTCCCGCACCCTAGATTTGTACCCCCCAATATGTTAGGAACTTGCCTGACTAATGAGGTCACTTGGGTGTGGTGGGAAAGCTAGATATACAAATAGGTCTGCTCAGCAGCACTGGAGTGGATGGACACTGGACAGATAGGTCAGCTACAAAGCACTGGAGTGGACGGACACAATGGACAGATACATCAGCTCAGCAGCACTCAAGTAGATGGACACTGGACAGATAGGTCAGCACAGCAGCACTGGAGTGGATGGACATTGAACACACTGGATAGATATGTCAGCTAAGCAGCACTGGAGTGGCTAGACATTGGACAGATAAGTCAGCTCTGCAGCACTGGAGTGGATAGACATTAAACATAGTGGACAGATATGTCAGCTCAGCAGCACTGGAGTGGATGGACAGTGAACACAGTGGGCAGATATGTCAGCTCAGCAGCACTGGAGTGGTTGGACATAGGACAAAAAGGTCTGCTCAGCAGAACTGGAATGGATGGACACGTGACAGGTCAGCTCCAAAGCACTGGAGTGGATGGAAACTGGACAAATAGGTCAGCTCCATAGCACTGGAGTGGATGGACACTGGACAAATAATGCAGCTCCATAGCACTGGAGTGGATGGACACTGGACACAGTGGACAGATACATCAGCTCAGCAGCACTGGAGTGGAAGGACACTGGTCAGATAGGTCAAATCAGCAGAACTTTAATGGATAGACACTGAACATATAGGTCAGCTCAGCACTGGAATGGACACTGGAAAGATAGGTCAAATCATCAGTACTGGAGTGGATAGACAATTGACATATAGGTCAGCTCAGCACTGGAGTTGACACTGGATAGGTCAGATCAGCAGCACTGGAGTGGACGGACACTGGGCAGTTACTGTAGGTCACATTAGCAGCAATTGAGTAGACAGATAGTTAAGCTCAGCCACTGGAGTGGAGTCAGCGTGGAGTCATCACAGACCATCAGAGCACATAGGTCTCTAGCAGTCCTGTGTGCAATGGTGCCCAAATCACTAGATGTATAACACATGAGAATCCGACGCCAGGATGATGACGTTTTGCCTCGGTTTGGAATACGAGCATGGTGGGAAAACCGGAGCTGCTGTAGGATTCCCTTGGATCACAGAAGTTTGGGTGGGCTTGGTTATTTTGGAAATCAGGCCCGCTCACTGCTAATTTAAGGTATAGAAAGAGATACAATAAATAATCACAATGATATATATGAATAAAATATAAATGTTTGGTTTGTATTGGCAAATATTAAATCAGACATTCAATATTTAACAATACATAAATGTCTAAATGTACAAAAACATGGTAGAATAAATCAAAACCTATTTAGTGAATTTTACAAAAAACATTAGTATTACTCGATATGATTTTCTGAAATCAATCATGCACACAATAACTGTGGAGTACAATTACAAAATACATAAAACATGATGTACAGTATACTGAAATATCAGCTTTGGTCCAGCATTATGCCTTGGATTTTCACAATTGCTCCTAGCTTTCTGCAAATTGCTTTATAAGTTTGCATAGCAAGTTGGCGGGATGTGTTGTGGAGCAGGAGAATACAAAGGGGGTCATTCCGAGTTGTTCGCTCGCAAGTGGATTTTAGCAGATTTGCTCATGCTAAGCCGCCGCCTACTGGGAGTGAATCTTAGCATCTTAAAATTGCGAACGATGTATTCGCAATATTGCGATTACACACCTCGTAGCAGTTTCTGAGTAGCTCCAGACTTACTCGGCATCTGCGATCATTTCACTGCTTGTCGTTCCTGGTTTGACGTCACAAACACACCCAGCGTTCGCCCAGACACTCCCCCGTTTCTCCTGCCACTCCTGCGTTTTTTCCGGAAACGGTAGCATTTTTTCCCACACGCCCATAAAACGGCCTGTTTCCGCCCAGTAACACCCATTTCCTGTCAATCACATTACGATCGCCAGAACGATGAAAATGCTGTGAGTAAAATTCCTAAGTGCATAGCAAATTTACTTGGCGCAGTCGCAGTGCGGACATTGCGCATGCACATTAAGCGGAAAATCGCTGCGATGCGAAGATTTTTACCGAGCGAACAACTCGGAATGACCCCCAAAGTCCACTTAGAGGTTTTGGTTAGAGTATAGACTTTCATTGCAAGGGGGGAGGGGTGTAGGGGCACATTGCATACTGTTATAATTAGTTTTGTGCTGCTATGCAAAAACATTATTTTAATTAGTGGAAAGATTATTGAAATTAGATAAAAAGGTGGAGGAGGTGATTAGAGATGTACTTTGTGATTTGGCACACAGCTTTAATTCCTAAAGAATAATTTGACTTATGTAGCAGCTCAGGGTTGCATGTCTTTGGGTTTCATTCTGTCATTTTAATGAGAAATATTTTAATTCTCCATGTTTATTACTACTGAAATCATCTTTAAATGAAACCATAAATGAAGCTATTATGTACAGTACATAGTTTATTATGTAATGAAATTGATGGTTCTAAAGTAGTTGGAGATTGGACTTTGGTAAAGAAAAAAAAGGAGCACTCATGCAAACATCTTTTAAATACACACTGATAGTACTCTGGAAAGATTCAAACCAATGCAATGCAAGGGGAACCTCTGTGTTACTATATCACTCTATGTATATCATGGGTAGGATGTAATAAAGCCCAAGTTCAGCAGCCTGCTGAACTCTGGCATTTTTTTAAAGGGGCAATCATTTACAAGGCTAAGCCATGCCTTAAAAATGATTTCCCCTTTAAAAAAACATCTGAGTTCGTCCGGTATCCCACACGGCCGCTGAACTCGGACTTCATTCCATCCTAACCAATGTGTTTGTACAGGAGGCACCCCAAATACTGCACAGTAATTTCATACAAATTGCAAATGTTATTTTAATGAGTGAAAGAATCTTTTTCAGCAATAAAAACAAAATATGTGGCTGTGATTTCTACATAAGATATACAGGCACTTGAGACAAATTACAGTCTGGAAACAAAAATTTGGTATTTTTTTAAAAAGCTTTTTATTAGATTTTCAATATAAACCAATCTGAACACAGATGAAAAGTACAACAACAGGTCAAGTACATTATATTGTATCAAAACATAGATAGATGATGAGTAATGCACCAGCATTCAGTAAAGCAGAAAATGGAAAGAAAAACAAAACAACATAAGATAAATTTTAACTTTTAACTAAATATACTAATCTCACCAGCAAATCAAAGATCCATTAGACATTTCCAAATGTTAGAATAACTTCCCAAGTGCCAAAGGTTAATTTCTGTGGGGTATGGAGTAGTGGATCCGGATTGAAAGGCGACAGTAACTAGGTCGACAATGTCTAGGTCGACCACTATTGGTCGACAGTAACTAGGTTTACAGGGTGTCTAGGTCGACAGGGTCTTTAGGTCGACATGTTCTAGGTCGACAGGTCAAAAGGTCGACATGAGTTTTTCACAATTTGTTTCTTTTTTTTGAACCTTTTCATACTTAACGATCCACGTGGACTACGATTGGAACGGTAATCTGTGCCGAGCGAAGCGAAGGCACCATGCCCGAAGCATGGCGAGCGAAGCGAGCCATGCGAGGGGACACGGTGCACTAATTGGGGTTCCCGGTCACTCTACGAAGAAAACGACACCAAAATAACATTAAAAACTCATGTCGACCTTTTGACCTGTCGACCTAGAACATGTCGACCTAAAGACCCTGTCGACCTAGACACCCTGTCGACCTAGTTACTGTGGACCAATAGTGGTCGACCTAGACATTGTCGACCTAGTTACTGTCGACTTTCAATACCACACCCATGGAGTAGTGAGGCAGGGACATAATGAAGGAGAAAAGAAGAGATTTGAAAAGGAAGGAAAATAAGAGTAAAAGTGAAAATTAAATAGAGACAAAATACTGACAGCGACATCCCAGTGCACATAATCCTGACACCAGGTAGGAGAGTAGTGTAAACCTCCCTACCCTTAACCCTCCCTGGATCTTGTGCTGACCTGTATTTACTGTTAACATTAACTATTTAAATGATCAGAAGTCTGGCATGTACAGTATATCTCATAGTATTCTAAAAGCTTTTATTCCTTAAAATGATACATAATAGACCAGACAAATTGTTTCAAACAAATAAAGCAACAAACAAGAGTCTAACAGTATTCCTTTAAGACTCAGTAATGAAGAGCAGTAATATTCCACATAAATAATGTGCTGGCTGTCACAACAAAGGATCAATTTTCAGTGTGTTGGTGTAAAATGAATATCCAGTGTGTAGGTGAGTAAATGTCCACACTGATTAGTACCTGTACCGGATTCCACCAGAGGTAACCCACCCAAATTGGATAAGAATAATGGTTGTCATTACGAGTTGTTCGCTCGTTGCCGTTTTTCGCAACGGAGCGATTAGGTGGAAAATGCGCATGCGCATGGTACGCAGCGCGCATGCGTTCAGTAATTTAGGAAGTGGGTGTTTCTGGGAGGTAGCTGGCCGTTTTCAGGGAGTATGCTAAAAAATGCAGGCGTGCCAGGTAAAAACGCAGGAGTGGCTGGAGAAACGGGGGAGTGGCTGGTCGAACGCAGGGCGTGTTTGTGACGTCAAACCAGAAACTAAACGTACTGAGGTGATCGCAATCTAGGAGTAGGTCTGGAGCTACTCAGAAACTGCAGGGAATTATTTAGTAGCAGTCCTGCTAAACTTTCGTTCGCTATTCTGCTAAACTAAGATACACTCCCAGAGGTCGGCGGCCTAGCATTTGCAATGCTGCTAAAAGCAGCTAGCGAGCGAACAACTCGGAATGACCACCAATGTGTATAGACATCCAATAATATGTATTCCAAAGGGATTTGTACGTGGTGAATTGTTTAAATGCAGGGGTATTGTCAAAGTTATGAGTCATCTCACCATTGATCTTCATTGACAGTACACAACGCTGCCTGCTGCAAGCCGACTGCTGCTTGCTGTGCACTAAGCAAAGTGGCAAGTTTGTCAGTAACAGTTTCCAAATATGAGCAGCGGCTTCCATAAATTCTCTGCAGGATACTGTAGGTCCCTTGAAATCCGGTATCACAAATTTGTGGCAGCAAAACAGCAGCAGTGATCATACCCACAATTTCTGATGTGTTTCCCAGCACAGCATGCAGATTCATTAGAGGAATTGTGGGAAATGGTGTGAGATCCAGATATAAATATTGATCCCTGAATGGGATCATTAACAGCAACGGTGGTGTCTATC
Organism: Pseudophryne corroboree; assembly: GCF_028390025.1. Lineage (NCBI taxonomy): Eukaryota > Metazoa > Chordata > Amphibia > Anura > Myobatrachidae > Pseudophryne > Pseudophryne corroboree. Next base: position 333,056,544 of record NC_086445.1, read on the forward strand.
ATCCATTGTGACTCAGCACACAATGCCATATTTAATAAAGCAGCAAAATATCACATTTAATTAATTATATATACTAGGTGCTTCAGCACCATCATAACCTCTGCACGCCTTTCTGGGATTCAATATTTGTATTATATGGAGTATTACCTGCGTTCCTAGTTTTGTTAGTGGTTAAATATTGCATGAAGAAAGGGCGTCCGATGGTGAAGTGAGCGTAGCCCCTTGCGATGGCGTGAACAGCGCCTGCTGGACACGACGGGGTAAATTTACTAAGATGGGAGTTCTATTTAAGATGGGATGTTGCCCATAGCAACCAATCAGATTTCAGGTGTTATCTTCTAGATGGTGCTAGATAAATGAGAAGTAGAAGCTGATTGGTTGCTATGGACAACATCCCATCTGAAATAGAACTCCCATCTTAGTAAATTTACCCCGATGTACAGAATGTAACAGGTGCGGGGGGACAGCAGATGGGGGAGGGTGTCTGTAGATGCTGCGGGAGGAAGGGGAAGATGCGGGGGGTGCGCGGTTGGGGGAGGGGGTCGGGAGGCACTGCGGGTGGTGGAGGGGAGGGGGTGCTGCAGGTGGGGGAGGGGCAGGCATACGCACATGTAGGGGGGTTTCCAAGTACCTGGAAATCCCCCTGCCCGCCGATCAATCGAGCAGGCTGTGCATAACGCAGCAGCTTCCTTACAATAAATGGGTGTTAGGGCACCCAGCTGTATAGAAGTACAGGCAGGCAAGTGTGCTCTTCTAGCTCACACCATCCTGCATTGACTGCGGGCTTGTGGCACATCTCTGTGACTCTGCCTATAGCCCTGCTCTTCCCACCTCCCGCATCTCTGCCTCTGCTCTTGCGTCTCTGCCTGTCTGCCGTCTTTCTCGTCTCTGCCTATTCTCCTCCTCCCGCATATCTATTATCCACCCACAGCTGCCTAAATGTCGCCGGGCTGCAGGGAGTGGACTGGCCCTCCAGAGCACTGCACATACCGGGGCACCAAGCTTGTGGGACCACGGGGCTTACTCCTGACCTAAAGGTATTGTAAATGCTCTCCTGAGCAACGCTCCTCATTGTGCTGCTGTTCAAATCTCTCTCTCCTCATGCCTCACTCCCTCACTCTCGTTCCCCCATGCCCCTTCCCCCTCTCTCTCTCTCCATCCCCCATGCCTCTCTTTCTCATGCCCCCGCCCCCTCCACGCCATCCTCTTTCTCCGTGCCTCTCTCTTTCCAAGCCCCTCTATCTCTCCATGCCTCTGTCTCCCAATGTCCCCTCTCTCCCTGTGCCTCTTTCTTTCCCCCCTCTCTCTTTCCATGCACCCTCTACTCCCATGTCCCATCTCTCTCACCATGTCCTCCATCTCTCTCTCTCTCTCTCTATCTCTCTCTCTCCACCCATGCCCCCCTTCTGTTTCTTCCCATGCCCCCTTCATCTCCATTCCTCTGTCTCTCTCTTTGCCCCTCTTATGTATCCCTTGGATCTGTATGTGTGCACACATATGAGATTTTATATTTATATATATATATATATATATATATATATATAGAGAGAGAGAGAGAGAGAGAGAGACAGAGACAGAGACAGAGAGAGATAGATATATGTGTGGGTTGGGTATGTTATGCCGGCGACTGGGATCTGACGGTCAGCCTACCGATGCCGCTGTGCTCGCCACACTGTGGGCTTTGTGGCTTGCTGTGCTCGCCATAGGTTCTATTCCCACTCTATGGGTGTCGGGGACACCCATGAGTGGGAATAGCCCCTGTTAGCCAGCTGTTTGCATTGTCAGTGGTCGGGATTTCTGTGTCGGTATCCTGAGACCACAGTGATCCTGACTGCCGGCAATGAAACTGCATCCCATATGTGTGTGTGAGTGTGTGTATATGTGTGTATATATATTTGTATGTGTATATATATATATATATATATATATATATATAATATTTCACATATCTAGACCCCCCAAAAAATCCTGGCAGGTGCGGGACTGTTGCGGATGGGGGAGGAGTTCAGAAGGCACTGCAGGTGGGGAAAAGAAGGGTTGCAGGGGTGCCGCAGATGGGGTAGGGGGTCCAGAGGTGCTGTGGGGAAGGAGTAGGGGTGCCGTGGGTGGGGGAGGTGCAGGTGTGGTAGATGGGGGAGAAGATCCGGTTGTGCTGCGGGTGGTGGAGGGGTGGGTGTGGGGTGGTGCGGGTAGGTGAGGGGCGGATGTGAGGGGTGCTTCTGATGGTGTCTGGGGCGCTGTGGGTGGGGGTAAGGTAGGGGCATGGATGCCATGGGTGGGAGAGCGGGGTGCCATGGGTGGGGTAGCGGGTCTGAGGGTGATGTGGTGAGGGAGCAGGGTGCTGGGGGTGGGGCAGGTGAGGTGGATGGGGGAGGGGTCCAGAGGTGCTGCATTTGCTGGTGGGGTGGATGTGGGGGTGCCGCGGGTGGGGGTCAGGATGCGCCACGGATGGGGAAGGAGCAGTAGTGGGGGTTGCCGCAGATGAAGGAGGGTGTCTGTAGATGCTACAGGTGGATGGGGGAGGGGGTCTGGAGGTGCTGAGGGTAGTGGAAGGGAGGAAGTGCCGCGGGTGGGGGAGGGGCAGGTGAAAGGGGTGGCGCAGATGGGGATGGGGTCCGGAGAATGGTGGAGGGAGGGTGTGGAGGTGCCACAGTTGTGGGAGAGGGGTGCCACGGTTGGGGGAGGGGGGTGCTGTGGGTAGGGGAGGGGCTAGTGCGGTGGTCCCGTGGGTGGGGTAGAGAGTCAGGAGGCACAGAGGGTGGGGGAGGGGCAGTTGCAGGGGTTGCCACAGATGGGGGGCAGGGTCCAGGGGGTGGTGCTGGAGGGGCAGGTGCATGGGCTGGCATGGTTGGGGGAGGGGGAGGTGGGTGGGTGTTGTGATGTGGGTGGGTGCGAAGGTGCTGTGGGTGGGGGAGTGGTGGGTGCAGAAGTGCCGCAGGTGGGGGAGGGGCAGTTGTGGTGGTGGCGTGGATGGGGAGGGGGTCCTGCAGGTTGGGGATGGGTGGGTGTGGGGGTGCCACAGTTGGGGGAGGGTGGGTGTGGGGGTGATATGGTTGTGGGAGGGGTGGGTGCAACCGGTGGGGGAGAGGTTGCCATGGGTGGGGGAGGGGCAGGTGCATGGGTGTGGTGGATGGGGAGGGTGTCCAGAGGTGCCTTGGCTGGGAGAGGGGCAGGTGCCGGGGCGCCGCTGGTGGGGGAGGGCCGGGTGAAGGGTTGCCTGTGGGTGGGGGAGGGGCAGGTGTGAGTCAATTTTTTCCTTGTATTTTTGTAACCAGGACCAGCTCAAAGAGCCCAAGGCTGGTTTTGCTTTTGTGGAGAACTTGCACGTCATTTTTCTTTTTCATTTTTTATGCAAATTGTGTTTTATTAATAAAGAGATAACAGTATACAGCTCCATGGAAAAGCATGCAATACAAAAATTCTTATAGCAGAAGCTGTCGTTCCAATCGTAGACTAAGAATACAAAAAAACGAAAGCAATGTATGACATTATTAGCCCACTTAGCTAAAGACATTAATCTGTAATATCTTCAAATATTAATAACAAGGAAAATAGAACATACAGAAAGCATAAGGGATAGACAGAGAAAGGAAAAGAAAGAGAAAAGGAGAAAGAGGGAAGAATTGCCATCATCATCACAGCCCTAAGATGTCGTTGGGGAGGAGAGTAGCAAGAGGTTTTATATTCCTGCGTCCCTTTGAATTCCAGCCAGTCAAGCCAGACGGCCGTGAATCGAGACACGGACTGTTCGGAAGAAGACGTCAAGTCTTCCATTGCCATATAGTAATCGATTCTTTGGAACCACTTGGCAATGGGAGGTTGTACCTGAGATCTCCAGAAGCATGGAATTGTCGCCGTAGCAGCATTCATTAAATGTCGCAGTAGAGAGTTTTTGAACTGGGATAGGGGAAGATCAATTAAATTAAGTAACCAAAACTCAGGCGTCTCTGGTATTGGGAGTCCCGTGATACGCCTGGTAATAGAATGAACCTGTTGCCAGAAGGAAGCCAGTCCCGGGCACCGCCACCATATATGGCAAGGAGTACCACGAGACCGGCCACACCTCCAACAGACATCCGAAACACTCGGAAACATGTGGTGGACCCGGTCTGGGCATCTATACCATCTCGAGACCACTTTGTATTGTGTCTCCAGAACTTGGAGTGAAGGAGAACTAGCAAATGTGAACTGGAAAATGCGCGACCATTGGTCCGTGGTCAACTCCTTACCCAGATCCTCATTCCAAGCAGTAACGAATGCCAGAGGTCGAGTGGGAGTACTCGCAAGGCAGTGTCTGTACAATAAAGATATTAGGTGTCGTGGCAAATTCTCAGAGAGACACAATGGGGTAAATTTACTAACATTCGTAATTTTCGGAAAAAGGTCAAAGTTCAATCACGAATGACATCGAAAGTGTAAAACTGCAACTTTTTGAATTTATTACGCCTAATTTACTAAGCTGTCGTATTCGGGTTTTTCATTTGTTCCGATGTCGATGTCATTCGTGTTTTTTCCCCGTTTTTTACGGCAGTGATTAGCAAAACACTGCCGACTTTATCACAATGAATCTCGGCCGGATCTGTGTGATCCGTGCTGGGGTTCATTTTTTTTTTTTAAATAAACACTGTAAAACTTAAAAAAAAATTGCGTGGGGTCCCCCCTCCTAAGCATAACCAGCCTCGGGCTCTTTGAGCCGATCCTGGTTGCAGAAATATGGGAAAAAAAATGACATGGGTTCCCCCATATTTAAGCAACCAGCATCGGGCTCTGCGCCTGGTCCTGGTTCCAAAAATATGGGGGACAAAAAGAGTAGGGGTCCCCCGTATTTTTAAAACCAGCACCGGGCTCCACTAGCTGGACAGATAATGCCACAGCCGGGGGTCACTTTTATATAGTGCCCTGCGGCCGTGGCATCAAAAATCCAACTAGTCACCCCTGGCCGGGGTACCCTGGGGGAGTGGGGACCCCTTCAATCAAGGGGTCCCCCCCCCAGCCACCCAAGGGCCAGGGGTGAAGCCCGAGGCTGTCCCCCCCATCCAATGGGCTGCGGATGGGGAGGCTGATAGCCTTTTGTGAATATGAAAAGATATTGTTTTTAGTAGCAGTACTACAAGGCCCAGCAAGCCTCCCCCGCATGCTGGTACTTGGAGAACCACAAGTACCAGCATGCGACGGAAAAACGGGCCCGCTGGTACCTGTAGTACTACTACTAAAAAAATACCCAAAAAAAGACAAGACACACACACCGTGAAAGTAAAGATTTATTACATACATGCACACAAACATACATACATACTTACCTTATGTTCACACGCAGGTCGGTCCTCTTCTCCAGTAGAATCCAAGGGGTACCTGTTGAATAAATTCTACTCACCAGATCCAGGGTCCCAGGTCCGCGGGGCAACCATTTGTAATCCAGGTACTTGAATAAAATAACAAAACGGATACCCGAGCCACGAACTGAAAGGGGCACCATGTTTTCACATGGGACTCCTTTCTCCGAATGCCAGAAACCCAGTCTGACTTCTGTCTAAGTGGGTTTCTTCATCCAATCAGGGAGCGCCACGTTGTAGCACTCTCCTGATCGGCTGTGTGCTCCTGTACTGAGTGACAGGCGGCACACGGCAGTGTTACAATGTAGCGCCTATGCGCTCCATTGTAACCAATGGTGGGAACTTTCTGCTCAGCGGTGACGTCACTTTAGGTCAACCGCAGGGCAGAAAGTTCCCACCATTGGTTACAATGGAGCGCATAGGCGCTACATTGTAACACTGCCGTGTGCCGCCTGTCATACAGTACAGGAGCACACAGCCGATCAGGAGGGTGCTACAACGTAGCGCTCCCTGATTGGCTGAAGAAACCCACTTAGACATCAGTCAGAGTGGGTTTCTGGCATTCGGGGAAAGGAGTCCCATGTGAAAACATGGGGCCCCTTTCAGTGCGTGGCTCGGCTCTCCGTTTTGTTATTTTATTCAAGTACCTGGATTACAAATGGTTGCCCCGCGGACCCTGGGACCCTGGATCTGGTGAGTAGAATTTATTCAACAGGTACCCCTTGGATTCTACTGGAGAAGAGGACCGACCTGCGTGTGAACATAAGGTAAGTATGTATGTATGTTTGTGTGCATGTATGTAATAAATCTTTACTTTCACGGTGTGTGTGTCTTGTCTTTTTTTGGGTATTTTTTTAGTAATGGTACTACAGGTACCAGCGGGCCCGTTTTTCCGCCGCATGCTGGTACTTGTGGTTCTCCAAGTACCAGCATGCGGGGGAGGCTTGCTGGGCCTTGTAGTACTGCTACTAAAAACAATATCTTTTCATTATCACAAAAGGCTATCAGCCCCCCCATCCGCAGCCCATTGGATGGGGGGGTACAGCCTCGGGCTTCACCCCTGGCCCTTGGGTGGCTGGGGGGGGACCCCTTGATTGAAGGGGTCCCCACTCCCCCAGGGTACCCCGGCCAGGGGTGACTAGTTGGATTTTTGATGCCACGGCCGCAGGGCACTATATAAAAGTGACCCCCGGCTGTGGCATTATCTGTCCAGCTAGTGGAGCCCGGTGCTGGTTTTAAAAATAAGGGGGACCCCTACTCTTTTTGTCCCCCGTATTTTTGGAACCAGGACCTGGCGCAGAGCCCGATGCTGGTTGCTTAAATATGGGGGAAACCCTGTCATTTTTTCCCCCATATTTCTGCAACCAGGATCGGCTCAAAGAGCCCGAGGCTGGTTATGCTTAGGAGGGGGGACCCCAAGCAATTTTTTTTTAGGAAAAAAACCACTTTCCCACCCCTTCCCACTGATAGACATGCACGGATCTCATGGATCCCTGCATGCCTATGCAATCACGAATATAAAAAGCAGGTCTGCTTTTTTTTAGCACTTTTTTGCGATTTGTAATTTTTCACGGCAGTGTTTTCCTCTTTGGAGATTTGCACTTTTTAGTAAATTACCGAGTTCTACTAATTTGCTGGCGTATTTTGACCGATGGTGTATTCATTCGTATTTTTTTACAACTACTTCCAAAAAAATACGAATGCCCTCATCACTGCCGTGATTATTGCTTAGTAAATTACCGAGATAACACTTTGATGAAAAAACGGCATCTCGGTCAAAATCGGGACCTTAGTAAATTTACCCCAAGGATTCAAAAATCGTCGGTCTCCATCCCACCGCACGAGCCAGTATCGCAGTAACGTAATGCCGAATTTGTAGGTACGTCCAAAAACAATTAGGCGGTAGACTAAAAGATCGTTGCAAGTCTGCGAAGGGATGGAATCCCGCCGAACCAATCAAGTGACTCAACTGAGAAATGCCAGCTTTAGCCCATACTGAGGACGGAGACAAGGAGAGGGGGTTCGCGGGTAGGTCTGGGTTAAATAATAAAGGTGTCGGCAAAGAGGGGCTCGGGCTAAAAGAGTCTAAGTACCTACATTTCTTCCATATCTTAAGGGTCGAGTCTAGGGTGGGATGTTTTATGCGTGGGATTTTTTTAAGCCAGGGGAGAATAAGTAAAGGAGTACCCACAGTCGCTTCAGCTATTAGTGGCCATTGCTTAGTATAGGGAGATCTCTACATATCAATGACTCTGGACAAATGCACAGCATAATAATAGCTAATAAAATGAGGTAGTTGTAAACCACCTACCCTACGAGTACGGGTCAGTGTGAATTGGGAAAGTCGGTGCCCTCTCCGCCCCCAAAATGAAACGACCCACAGATGACTGCAAAGTAGTGAAAAAGGAAGTAGGTACTGTTATAGGCAACGTTTGCAGCAGATATAAAACTTTAGGAAGAATCGTCATCTTTACCGTGTTAATCCTACCCAGCCAAGTAAGTTGAAGTGCAGACCATTTATTGAGATCCGTGGTAATCTTATGTAGTAAAGGAAGAAAATTTACCCGGTATAAATCAGTGAGGTCTTTAGTCAAGAGAACTCCTAAGTACTTTAGCTGAGTAGGATGCCACTGAAACGGGAACAAATCTCAAATTCCTTCAAGTACTCGTGTGGGCGTTGAAATATTCAAGGCAACAGACTTACTGGGGCAGTACGGATGGTGTAATGGTTAGCATTACTGCCTCACAGCACTGAGGTCATGGGTTCAATTTCCACCATAGCCCTAACTGTGTGGAGTTTGTATATTCTCCCCATACTTGCGTGGGTTTCCTCCGGGTACTCCGGTTTCCTCCCACAATCCAAAAATATACTGGTAGGTTAATTGGCTTCCAACAAAATTAACCCTAGCATGAATGTGTGTTAGGGAATATAGATTGTAAGCTCCACTGGGGCAGGGACTGATGTGAATGGCCAAATATTCTCTGTAAAGCGCTGCGGAATATGTGTGCGCTATATAAATAACTGGTAATAAATAATAAATAAATAAATAACTTAGTGGAATTTACCTTGAAACTAGAAAGTAAGTTGAACATATTGAATTCTTGCATAAGAGCTGGAAGGGAAGTTACCGGGTCCGTCAAAGTAGCCAAAAGGTCATCCGCGTACAATGCCAATTTGTGTTCCCGCTGTCCCGCCCATACACCGTGAATATTCGGATTGGCCCGAATTGCTCTCGCAAGTGGCTCCATGCAGAGAACAAATATGAGTGGGGACAGGGGGCAGCCTTGCCTTGTTCCGTTTCGTATCATAAAGGGAGCGGAAAGGGCACCATTCACACGGTCCCTAGCTGATGGTAACTTCTAGAGAGTTAACACACGACTAAGACAGGTCGGACCCAGACCCATGTGCTCAAGAAGACCCTCCATGAACTGCCAATCTATCCTGTCAAAAGCCTTCTCCGCATAAGTGGACAGGAGGACCATATGGGAGGACCTGCTCTGAGCAAGGTGGATAAGATCTATAACTTTGGAAGTGTTATCTTTAGCCTCGCATCCCAGTATAAATCCCACCTGGTCCCCATGAACCAACGGCGGTAGAAGGCGGCCCAAACTGCCTGCAAGCAGTTCAGCAAAGAGTTTGAAGTCGCAATTGAGGAGGGAAATAGGTCGGTAGCTCGAGCACTGGGTGGGGTCCTTACCCTCTTTTGGGATTACAGTTATGTTTACTTCCAGGGTCTGCAGAGAAAAGCCTTTCTCGGCAGAGATGGAATTGCACGCCTTCAAGAAGAGAGGCAACAAGGATTGTTTAAAGGCTTTATAGTATCCGACTGGGAAAACATTCGGGCCCGGGCACTTCCCAGTCGGTGTAGCCGCCAAGGCTGCTTTCAGCTCTTCTATGGTGAAGGGTTGATCCAGAGCATCCAGGTCCGATTCAGGAAGCTTTGGAAATTCAATTTCCGCTAGATATCTCTGTATCAGTACCTTCAGATCAGAGGCAGCCAGAGGGTGTTGGTCCTTTCTAAGATTATAGAGAGACTCATAATAGTTTTGGAAGGAATGAGCAATCTGAGGCAATGTAATTGCAGCACGTTCCCCCGGCTCATGGATAGAGCGAACATAAGACTGGAGTCTCTGGGCCCTTAACGCCCTAGCGAGCATAGCACCCGGTTTGTTGCCCCACAAATAAAATTAATGGCGACATTTAGTCATTCCTAATTTAGTTTTGTCCCATAAAAATTTATTAAGGGCTTGACGGGCCTCAGTTAGTTCTAGAAAAACACCTGCATCAAGGGAGGACTGGTGCGAGGCCTCTAAAGTCCCTATTCGTTCAATGAGTTGGAAGCCAAGCTGTATACATCTACCTCAAATTACACATTTGTGTGCTTCCCAAATTGTGACTGCACTAACATCTGGGGTGTAATTTGTCGCAATATAATCCGAGATGGCGGAGGATCCTGAGTCAATGAATCGTTAAACCTCCACGACCATGGTGTGGAGGGGGCTGGTGAAAGCGCAACAGAGATGTACACCGGGGCATGATCCGACCATGTGATGTGCCCAATTGCGCTTGAAGGAAATAAGTGTAAAGATCTATGCTCAACTAAGAAGTAATCTGGGCGTGAATACATAGTGTGAGGAGAAGAAAAAAAAGTGTAATCTTTCTCTGTCAAATGTTGAGTTCTCCACAAGTCCATCAACTGAAACTCACGAAGAAGTCGAAGCACACGACGGTGGTCACGTGTCAACTGTCTAGTCAGGGAAGGAGAACAGTCTATCCCCGGGTCTAAGGACCAGTTAAAGTCGCCCCCCACAATCAGACGCCCATCTTTAATGGTTTCTATTTGTCGCTGTATTTTGGTAAAAAACTGTCTTTGGCATTGATTAGGAGCGTATATATTAACAAGAGTATAAACCTGTGGAAAAAAAGGGGGATAGGGGTATCAGCCACTTGCAGTGTCTAATATATTGATATAAATATGAAGAATATAGCGGGATACGGTTTAGAAAATAAGGTAACAATATATTTATTTACGCAATTTGAAACATAATGATGGGATAAAAATAGAAGATAAAAGCTTGATAATACAAAAAAATAAAAAATATAATAGATAAAAAATGTATAATTTAGCTAGAACCCAGAATCACATAAAATCAGTAAAAACAATTTTGTACTGATAAAAAGTATTTTAGGATAAGAGAATAATGCTTATCTTTAAAAATGGAGAGTCAGTAGAGGTACACCCAACGCGTTTCGTCCATCAGACTTCATCAAGGGGTAAGGGACTAGTGTGCAAACACTCTTATTTATAGCAGCAATGCTTAAGGATGAGTGTCTGTGACATCACTTCCTGTTAGTACTAACATTCAGAATTCTAACACAAACTTGAATATAAGTGTAGGTAAGGGGTAGGGCTACTAATGATGAGCCCAAATATAGTTTATCAAATGAAAAATGAGAGCAGTACATGGAGAAATAGTGAAAAATCGGCCAGGACGCTATTCTGCGTCATTTCCGCCCCACTTCCTGTGTCCTCAGTGTCTTATTGCGCATGCGCACCATTCGCTACTTCTGGTACAACGTCCTCATAATGTAGTTGTTTTGCCCTTCTTCCGGTTGGGCGTGTGCGTCCTTCTGCCCTTCTTCTGGCTGGGCGGGTACGTCATATCCTGCCACGGCTGGTCCCAGCATCTCTATGGTGATTGTGGTTTGGGGCTGGATATACAATGATGCGGCGGCCATCTTTAAGGTGGTTTTAGACTGTGCTTTCAGTCCATGCGGCGGCCATCTTCAAGGAGCCTTTGAATCGCGGACATTTCTTTACATTTAAGGTGCAGGAGCAGCTCAGATAAATGAAACAAACGCAAATATTAATATTTGCAATTGTAATGAGCTTAGAAAGACTAATGTTAATAGATACGGCTTGGATAAATTAAATGCATGGTGGACCCAAAAAGACTATATTATTTATACCCAGGATTAATATAGTGCTGATTCAGACTTCCGGATATTTATTAGAATTAGCATTACTGCGCAGAGAGTACTACATTTATTAGATGTTATTACACCTTTGATTAAAGAACAAGGGGGATTTATATGCATTTTAGGAATAAATTAGGTGGATGGTGATATCGGAGTGTCAGTATAGTATTACGTTGAATAAAAAGACCATTAATTAGCTGGTGCAGAAGTGCTAGGATAATGTGGGAGATAAAAAGATAAGGGGGAGGGGGTATGTGACAGAGTACTTCCAGAGAAGAGATGAAGGTCATCGGTCGTGAAATAATCACTAGTAGTGTGTCTGAAAATTGTGTATTTGTTTAAGACTAGACGTTATGAATAATTAGCGAAAATAAAAAATAAAAATATAAAAATATAATATCTGTGCAGAAAGTGGATTGTACGTGTGTCAATATTCCCTACAATATTGCCGTTAAACCTGGTTAAATATTGTGCATTTAACAACCTGGCACCGACCTTCTTCCAGAATTAGGGGAGAAATATCTGTGATCGGGACCCGACGTGCCACTAAGATCGCTACTCCCAGAGATTTATTGACAGAGTTATTGTTACAAAAAACCTGTGGATAATAATAATTTCCTAACTTAGGGGAGGCTAGACTTTTAAAATGGGTCTCCTGGAGAAAAGCAATGTCTATATGCTCCGCCCATAACTCCCGTAGCAAGGTGGACCGCTTTTCGGGGATATTAAGTCCCTTCACGTTGAAGGAACATAGCCTAAGATCAGAAGACATTAAGGAGGCTGAATTTGTTGCCTACAATAAGCAATAAAGGTAACATTGACTTACCAAAAATGCGAGGAAGGTACAGGGTCCAATCGCATTGGGTACATAGGGCTGCAATGGAGACAGGCGGAGAAGCAAAGAAAAAAGAGGAAGGGAGAAGGAGCAAGAAAAAGAACACAAGAAGAAAAACCAATACAGAGAACATAGAATTATATGACAATAGTATTACGTCTTGTAGAATGGCGATTTCACTGCCGTTAAGTCGTAGGGAGGTCATACCCACGACCTAGGAGCCAAAACAGGAAGGCGGCCTGATCCAACTGGGGAACAGTAGTGACAACACAACCCCGGGACACAAATAGTACAGTATGTAACTAAGGAGACTCCAAAAACGATCATCTGACATCAGTATTATACATAAAAAGGTCCCCCCAAATTGTAGTAAACGCAGCGGGAACAAGCAAATCGACATAAACAATTGAAAATAAAAATCTTATAGAAAACCATAGAATGCAACAAATCCAAACAGCAGGAGTGTCAGGGAAAGGGAAGGGGAAAAGGCATGAGAAGGCAATATCACTAAATGGTTAAACATTAAGGCAGAATCTTTGGTGTGGAGGAGGAGCGATGGCCTAGCATTGAGCTCTAGGACCGGCTCCACCAGACACCGAAGGACCGAGCAGAGCCGCTCAAAACTAAACTTTATAAAACAATTTTATGCCAAGTACAAAGAAAATTTTTATAAATCAGGTCCCAGCCTCGCCATGGTTCGGAGGTGACCGAGTCGAACCTCATTTCCTGTTGCTGACCAGGGTCCATGATGGCCGTGAGACTGGAGGCGTCGGAGGATCAAAACGGTGATAAAATTGAGTCTAATCCGTTAAGGCAGGTTTAGGTATAGACAGTGCAGAACAAAAATTGTCCAAGTCATCTGGCGTGTGCAAGAAAACCTGTCTTCCCTCAAAGGTGGCTTGTATATTAAAGGGGAAGCCCCATCGGAACCGGATACCCTTCTCTTTAAGAGCCTCCGTCAGTGGCTTGAGAGTTCTACGTTGCTGGAGCGTAGACCATGACAAGTCCGGAAAGATCTGAATCACATTATTATTGAATTCCAATCGGTCCAATTTGCGGGCTTTAGTAAGAATCTCTTCCTTTAAGTGATAATAGTGAAGACGACATATAACGTCTCTGGGAGCCTCAGTAGAAAGACCTTTCGGCCTTAGCGCTCTGTGAGCCCTATCAAACAGAATGGTGCTGTCCGGTTTTGCATCCATAATCTCATTGAAGATCTTAGTGAGGGCGTCCGCAATCCCCGGGCCTTGGTCATCTTCCGGCAACCCCCTGACGCGTAAGTTGTTTCTCCGGCCTCTGTTGTCAAGGTCGTCCTGTCGACGCCAAAGCGCCCTCAGTTCCTGAGCCTGAAGAGCTTCCTTTGAAATGAGGAAACTTCATCGACGTGGTCTTCCATATCCGAAGCTCGATGGGATATTTGGGAGATATCTGCCTGAAGTACGGAGATCTCAGATTTAACCGTGTCACGTATCTTTTGTTCCAAATCCAAAAAGTCTCTTTTAGTAGGCAGATCTTTTTTAGTAGGAAGTGAACGCAAGTAGTTCAAAACATCAGCCATAGAGGCTTCAGGCCCCTTGCCCAATGGTGAAGAGTCGACTCCCGCCATCCCTCCGGTGTCGGCAGGAGAGCCAGAAACAGAGGATGATGAACGAGTGTCCTCGCTCTCCATGTCCGGTTGAAGATAGCGGAGCAAATTAGATTGTAGGGACTTGTCACCAGATTTCTTAGCTGCAGATGGTTTCCCGCCCCTCTTCGTTTTCCCCATCAGCAGATGTAATACATAATAGTGTACAGAGAAACAGAGGAAAGTCACATAGGTGGATCAGAAGCACTCCATATCCGACTTGTAGAGTCCCCGCTGCGGTATGAGTGTACCGGTCTATGTCATCAGCCACCAAACCCCATTGTATGTGGGTGATTCAGGGGGTCATGGCATGGAGCAAAGGCTTAGTTCAAGGCATTAGAGCTGCAGGGGGGGAGGTCCGAGTAGGTTGCGTGGTAGATTTGCAGGTATCAATCAGAAAATGCATATAAACACCAGACACCCCAGGGAGCAGCTGAGGATGAATGCAGCTAAAGTATTACAGCAGCACTGGGCATGAGGTGAATGAATGGTGGTGAGATAGCACAAGCCAGGCTGCTGTGGGAGAGCTCAGTCTCTGTGCCCTTTTTCCCATAAAGGGTAAAGTGTGCTGTGGTTGAATATAAGGGTGAATCAGCTGAGGGGGGTGCCGGCCCTACAGCTACCAGACAGGGGCTTATATCGTCTGCCAGAGTGTGTGCATGTCCAGTATCCCCCGTGAACTACCTCCTGCAGCGCCCACATTCTCTTTTTCATTTTTAACTATTTAAACACTTTTAAAGGCAGAAGCATGCACAGATATCACTGGTCTGTGCATGCTTTATAAAAATCGCCAGTATAAACCTGGTCTATTATTCTGGTGATTTATGGTTTAAGGTTTTCTGTCTAAGTGTCAAAATCGCATCCTATTACATTTGCGATGTTCAGTGTTTTCAATGGCAAAAAATCTGGATGCGATTTTGACACCTGCGATTTTTGGATTAAGTAAAAAGATGCGATTTTGGGCAAAATCACATCCTATTACATTTGTGAATTTTGGAATAAATGCAAAATTGCGGTAAAAAATCGCACATTTACCGAAATATATATATATGAGATGTGCGGAGGGCACTTTTCATGTTTTGTGTTTTGTGTTTTGGTTTTGGTTTCATGCTCGTGTTTTGGATCTGGATTGGTTTTGCCAAAACCACCCTTTCGTGTTTTGGTTTCGGTTTTGGATCTGGATGATTTTTGGAAAAAAAACATAAAAACAACTAAAATCAAATAATTTGGTGCTAATTTTGATCCTACGGTATTATTAACCTCAATAACATTCATATCCACTAATTTCAAGTCTATTCTGAACACCTCACACCTCACAATATTGTTTTTAGGCCAAAAGGTTGTACCGAGGTGGCCGGATGACTAAGCTAAGCAACACAAGTGTGCGGCACAAACACCTGACCCATCTTGGAGTGGCACTGCAGTGGCAGACAGGATGGTAGATTTAAAAATTTGGCCCCAAACAGCACATGATGCAAAGAAGAAAAAGAGTTTCAAATAGGTAGCTGGATGGCTAAGCTAAGCGACACATGTGTGTGGCACAAACACCTGGCCCATCTAGGAGTGGCACTGCAATGGCAGACAGGATGGCACTTAAAAAACTAGGCCCAAGCAGCACATCATGCAAAGAAGAAAAAGAGGTGCAATGAGTTAGCTGTATGACTAAGCTAAGTAACACAAGTGTGCGGCACAAACAACATGGGTGTTAAAACGTGCTAGAATTTGAACAGGTGTAATACACGCACAATATTGGTGGCAAAGGAGAGCATACCCCTAAACCACACACACACGGCAAAGCCTGTAGAATTAATTTGGATAATAATAACCATTTTATTTGGAGCTTTTATAATAATATGCAGCACAGGCGAGCGTACCCCAACACCACACAGGGCAAACCCTGTAAAAATTATTTGGATAATAATATAAGTAATGTATATAAACCTTTTACTTGTAGTAAATAATATACATCACATGACACTACCGCTAGAATTATGGCAGCACAAGACAACACCACTGGACTGATGCAGCATAACACAGCACCACTGGACTCGACTTATACGGCAGTACCACTGGACTTATATGGCAGTACCCCTGGATTTGTATGGCAGTGTCAGGCAGGATGGCACTTTAAAAAATTAGGCCTCAAACAGCACATGATGCAAAGAAGAAAAATAGGTGCAAAATAAAATTGTCCTTGGGCCCTCTCACCCACCATTATGTTGTATAAACAGGACATGCACACTTTAACAAACCAATCATTTTAGCGACAGGGTCTGCTCCACAACTGTGGCTGAAATGACTGGTTTGTTTGGGCACCTACCAAAAAAGAAGCAATCTATCTCTCCTTGCAAAAACTGGCTCTACAGAGGCAAGATATCGACCTCATCCTCCGATTCCTCACCCCTTTCAGTGTGTACATCCTCCTCCTCACAGAGTATTAATTCGTCCCCACTGGAATACACCATCACAGGTCCCTGTGTACTTTCTGGGTGCAATTGCTGGTCAAGGTCTTCCCGGAGGAATTTATAATTAATTTTGATGAACATCATCTTCTCCACATTTTGTGGAAGTAACCTCGTTTGACGATCGCTGACAAGGTTACCGGTAGCACTAAACACTCTTTCAGAGTACACACTGGAGGGGGTGGGGCAACTTAGGTAAAATAAAGCCAGTTTGTGCAAGGGCATCCAAATTGCCTCTTTTTCCTGCCAGTATATATACGGACTGTCTGACATGCCTACTTGGATGCTGTCACTCATATAATCATCCACCATTCTTTCAATGGTGACAGAATCATATGCAGTTACAGCAGACAACATGTCAGTAATCGTTGGCAGGTCCTTCAGTCTGGACCAGATGTTAGCACTCGCTCCTGACTGCCCTGCATCACTGCCAGTGGGTGGGCTGGGAAATCTTATCCTTTAAATGAAAATGAAGGAGGAGCTGTTGACGGGTCATGTTCCGCTTGAGTTGACGATTTACTCACCAGCAGGCCTTTGAACCTTTGCAGACTTGTGTCTGCCGGAAAGATAGACACAACGTAGGCTTTAAACCTATGATCGAGCACGGTGGCCAAAATGTAGTGCTCTGATTTCAACACATTGACTACCCTTGAATCCTGGCAAACCGAATGAAGGGCTCCATCCACAAGTCCCACATACTTTGCGGAATTGTTCCATCTTAGCTACTCCTTCAATTTCTCCAGCTGCTTCTGCAAAAGTCTGATAAGGAGAATGACCTGACTCAAGCTGGCAATGTCTGAACTGACTTCACGTGTGGCAAGTTCAAAGGGTTGGAGAACCTTGCACAAGACAGAAGTCATTCTCCACTGCATTTGAGTCAGGTGCATTTCCCCTCCTTTGCCTATATCATGTTAGGCGCCGAGGGTCCGCCCGTCAGTGCGGCCCGGCGCCTAGCAACTAGGGACGCCGCAGGCAGACAGCCGCCGGCTCCCTAGCAACGCTAGACGCCGGGCGCACGGAGCCGCTCAGACCCTAGCAACGGGGACGCCACGCTCGGACCGCGTTCCCTGTTGCTGGGTCTTAATTAATCAGTTTAATTGTATCCTGGCCGTACAGCATGCAGCTGCACGGCATGATTATGTGATTACCCTGTCTGGATCTTGATTGGAGGGCTCCCAAATGTAAGCACTCTCAGGACTTCTCACAGACGCCGGTGATAGCTTCCTGTTTGCTGTGTCAGTTACAGAGAGTTTCCAGTCCTGCTCAATCCGGTTGTTCCTGTCCTCAGTGGTCCTGTACTCGGAAGTTGTCATCTATTCCTGGAGTCCGACCGAGCACCTTTAACATCCTGTGGTGTTCGTGAGTCGCGGCGTAGCCGTGTGTTGCGGCTTGACCGCTTACTGTTTATTATTTAGTTTCATTGTGTTCCGGAGCTTTTGCGGAGGATTCCGCTCCCACAAATCCACTCTGGTATCCAGCGGTGCTGGATAGGAGTAACGGATCAGTGGATCTTTGGTTGTCCTTTTCCCTGGCGGTTTGTCCGCACATACTTTTGGTTTAAGTTAGTTAGCTTGTAGCCCCTGGCCTGGTTGCTTAGTCAGAGGGCCCCTTGTTATCACCCTGTCTCGGATTTCCCTTTGTCTCCCATTAAGACCTGAGGGGGCATCGAAGTTGGGCAGACATAATCCGCCCTTCAAACGCGGCTGCCATGGGCTCAAGCAACCATAGTCTCGCAGGGGATTTCTGATAACACGGGCGAGACAACGGAGTTAGGGCGCCAGGGGTTACTAGGCTTTCCTGCTCCCGTAACCAGCATATCTTTCCAGTACTCAGACCTCTGCCATAAGATCTCCTCTGGTCTGGAGTACGGGAATCATAACATTATCACCGGCCAGACTAAAATTTAAAATTAAACATGATTTAATTTTTTTCCCCTTATTCAGTTGGAAGATTTGTCGGCCTCATGAATCCCACCGGTGTTGGGCCAAATCCTGCCAGCTTCTAGTTAGCCAGATTCAAGAACTTACTCAGATGGTTCAGGATCTGTCCCTTCGGGTGAGGTCACAGGAAGATCTGTTACGGACTTCCCCGAGGGTCATTCCTGAACCAAAAATGCATTTGCCTGACCGTTTTTCTGGGGATAGAAAGCAGTTTTTTAATTTTAAAGAGTCTTGTAAACTTTATTTTCGTTTAAGACCAGTCTCTTCAGGTACGGAATCTCAGCGGGTTGGAATTATTATTTCTTTACTTCAGGGGGATCCTCAGACCTGGGCTTTTGGTTTAAGAACAGACGATCCGGCTTTATTGTCTGTAGACGCCTTTCTGGGGTCTTTAGGACTATTGTATGACGACCCTGATAGAGAGGCATCCGCCGAGAGTCAGTTGCGTGCTCTCAGACAGGGTAGGAATCCCGCAGAGATTTATTGTACGGAGTTTCGCCGTTGGTCGAACGACTGTGGATGGAATGACCCAGCCCTGCGCAGTCAGTTTCGCCTCGGCTTATCCGAGTCTATAAAAGACAGTCTCCTTCAGTATCCCGCTCCTGAGACTCTCGATAAACTCATGGAGCTCTCTATTAAGATTGATCGTCGTCTCAGAGAGCGGAGGGCTGAAAAAGGAGCATCTGTCGGGTCTACTCCTTGTGTTTTTTCCATTCCTGTGGACATAGAGGAGCCCATGCAGATTGGCCTCTCCAAACTGTCTCCTGAAGAAAGAACCAGAAGGCAAAATTCTGGTCTTTGTTTATACTGTGGAGGTAAGGGACATTTTGCCCGTAGTTGTCCGAACAAGTCGGGAAACGCCTCGACCAAGTGATTTGTGAGGGGGTTCACTTTGGTCTGCAGCTTATCTCCTCAAATAATTCACTGTTAGTCCCAGCTAAAGTTTCCTTTGGCAGCCTCTGTTCCTCGGTCTCGGCTTTTGTGGACAGTGGAGCTGCAGGGAACTTTATGGATTTAACATGGGCCGAGGCCTTAGGTATTCCTCAGTTAGCCTTGGGTAGGTGTATCACCATGCATGGTTTAGATGGGAGTCCCTTGTCCAATGGGGTTATTTCTCTCTGTACACCTCCTGTTCTACTTTCGGTAGGAGCTCTGCATTCTGAAAAAATTGAGTTTTTCCTTACCCATTGCCCAGCAGTTCCAGTGGTTCTGGGTCACCCTTGGCTGGCCTTTCATAATCCCATCATTGATTGGCAGTCGGGGGAGATCTCACAATGGGGTACCATCTGTAATAAGGAATGTATTACGTTTCCCATCAGAATAGCTGCTGTCATTCCCGCACCCATTCCTGTGGAATACCAGGATTTTGTTGATGTATTTTCCAAGGGCAATGCGGACATTCTGCCTCCCCATAGGCCTTATGATTGTGCTATTGAGCTAATTCCTGGTGCCACTTTGCCTAAGGGAAGGTTATATGCATTGTCCGGACCTGAAACTGTGGCCATGAATGAGTATGTTAAAGAAAGCCTAGGGAAAGGATTTATCAGGCCATCTAAATCCCCTTTAAGTGCAGGCTTCTTCTTCGTGGAGAAGAAGGATGGATCACTCAGACCTTGCATTGACTTTAGAGCCTTGAATAAGATCTCAGTAAAAAATACTTACCCTTTGCCGCTGATTTCTGTCATCTTTGATCAGCTACGTTCGGCTGTGATTTTTTCTAAGATTGACCTGAGAGGAGCATATAACCTCATCCGGATCAAGTCAGGGGATGAGTGGAAAACGGCATTCAGTACTCAGTCGGGTCACTATGAGTATCTGGTTATGCCATTCGGCCTGTCTAACGCTCCGGCAGTTTTCCAGGATCTCATTAACGATGTGCTCCGTGAATTTCTTGGAAGATTCGTTGTAGTCTACTTAGACGATATTTTGATATATTCTGACTCTATAGAACAACATGTTACCCAGGTGCGTCAGGTTCTAAAAAAATTACGTGAAAATCACCTATATGCCAAGCTGGAGAAGTGTGAATTTCATGTCACGGAGGTATCCTTTTTAGGGTACATCATTTCCCCTCGGGGATTCTGTATGGAACCAAAGAAGCTCCAAGCCATCCTTAGTTGGGCGCAACCCACCAACTTAAAAGCAATTCAGCGCTTTTTAGGGTTTGCGAATTACTATAGAAGATTTATTCACTCTTTCTCCGACCTAGTTGCTCCCATTGTGGCACTGACTAAGAAGGGAGCAGATCCTACCAACTGGTCACGTGAAGCGGAGTTATCTTTTCAGGCCCTGAAACAAGCCTTTGTCTCAGCCCCAGTCCTCAGACATCCCAACCCAGAATTGCCTTTCATTGTTGAGGTTGATGCCTCGGAGGTTGGAGTAGGGGCTATCCTATCTCAGAAGGATCCGGATTCTCTAGAATTACATCCTTGTGCCTTTATGTCCAGGAAATTCTCATCTGCTGAATCCAACTACGATGTTGGTAACCGGGAATTACTGGCTATTAAATGGGCTTTCGAGGAGTGGAGGCATTGGCTTGAAGGAGCCACTCATACCATTTCAGTTTTGACTGATCACAAAAATCTTCAATACATTGAATCAGCTAAACGGCTGAATGCCCGGCAAGCTCGTTGGGCTTTATTTTTTACCCGTTTCAAGTTCATTATCACCTTCAGGCTAGGTTCCAAGAATACCAAGGCAGATGCCCTGTCACGCAGTTTTCTTCCAGTTCAAGACAACAGTCCTGTTACTCCCATACTTCCGTCTTCAGTCATTCGGGCAGGCCTCACACAAGATTTATTTACCCAGTTAAAGCAGCTTCAACATCAAGTTCCTGGAAATACTCCTGCTGGTCGTCTTTATGTCCCCGAGTTTTTGAGAGCAACTGTTTTGACGGAGTTTCATGATAGCAAAGTTGCCGGGCATCCGGGGATCGCCAAAACTTTTGAATTAGTTTCCCGCTCGGTATGGTGGCCTGGTCTTTCCAAAGACATTAGGGAGTTTGTTTTTTCTTGTCAGGTCTTGTTAGGGTCTCCTGCCCTGTGCTGCCACGTCGTCATGGCAACCGGGAGACAAGTGCTAGTGGAGTAACCTGAGCGCAGCTGATACTCCGGTTCGGGTCTTTTGCTGTGCAGTGGTTATAGGCTCTGTGCACGGCAGGGGATCCGGTGCTGGTTTTTGTGCTCACAGTCTGTTAGGTCTGAGTGGGGCGTGGACAGCACCTGCTTTATAAGGCCTCTTTTCAGGGTAAGCAGATGCTGCTGAATCTTTGTTGGTTAGTCAGTTCATGAAAGTTAGCCAGTACTGTGTAGCTTTGTATTTGTTTGTTGCTTACTGCAAATAGGCCTGGGGATTTGGTATTACACTCTGCCAATCCAGACCTAGCAGTAAGACTGGAGTCAGTCGTTTAGCTTGCTGGGGTTCTGTTACTACTCTGTGAACTTAGCAAGTTTGCGGCTGTATTCTAAGACTTGCCTGTCTAATCCTGTCTCACTGTGCTAGGTGTCAGGGGTCAGTTTAGTGGCAGTAAGCTAAAACCTGTGCACTGCAAGTGAGAATCAGGATTGTGGAGTCTCTCCTTGTGTCTATCATTCCATCTCTGACCAAGGAGTTTACTGCCACACCCGTTGGTAACCCTTTAGGGTTTTGCTGTTGCCCTTAGCAACAGCATTTCGGGTTCTCTACGTATTAAAACACAACATCTTGCTATTTCCATCTGAGCAGTTCTAATACAAGGGAGATACCCAGTTCCTTAGCCTCTGGGCTTCTCTGTTCACTTTGTGTGTATTTTGTTACCCTATCACCTTCTGTGTACGTTATGTCATATTCCCCAGTTTGTCTGTGAGTCCATTTGTTTTGCATAACAGTTCAAACACCAGTACATTCCTGCAGACACTGGAGTGCATAACAGTTCTGACACCAGTACTTTCCTGCAGGCACTGGTGTGCATAACATATTCAGCAGCCTAATACTCCTGTTGAAATTTTGTGGGAATATGGAGCATACCCCTCAAAATACGTTGCAACAGGTGGTCGATCAGGTGCAGGTCCTGACTCGACAATTTAATGATTTGTCCATTAAAATGCACACCTCCAAGGCTGCTGGCGGAGCTCCCGCAGCAGCAGCACCTGCAGGGGTTAAGGAGCCGAAAGTAAATCTCCCGGATCGTTTTTCTGGAGATCGCTCGCAGTTCTTTTGTTTCAAGGAGAGCTGCAAGCTATACTTCCGGCTTAGGCCTCAGTCTTCTGGGTCGGAGATTCAGCGGGTGGGTATAGTGATTTCCTTGCTACAAGGAGACCCACAGGTCTGGGCATATGGGTTGCAGCCTTACTGTCCGTCGCTTAAAAGTGTTGATGCTTTTTTTACGGCACTGGGCATGTTGTATGATGACCCTGACAAGACGGCCTCAGCCGAGGCTCAGATTTCGATCCTTAAGCAAGGGCGAAGGCCAGTTGAGGTTTACTGTACGGAGTTTCGGAGGTTGGCCCATGATACCCTGTGGAATGACCCAGCCCTGAGACACCAGTACCGAAGAGGTCTTTCTAACCAGATAAAGGACCAACTGGTACAATATCCCTTGCCTGATAGCTTGGATCAGCTCATGCAGTTATCCATCCGGGTGGATAGATGGCTGAGAGAGCGTAGGCTTGAAAGGGAGACTGAGATTTCCTTCCTTCCCAAGGGAACCTCAGACTCTGAGGAATTTTCTGAGGAGCCTATGCAGATTGGGGCTACCCGCCTCTCCTCGCGTGAGAAGACGCGGAGGAGACAGCAGGGCTTGTGTTTGTACTGTGGGAATAAAGGTCATGTGGTAGTATCATGCCCAGAAAAGCCGGAAAACTTCAGGGCCTGAGGGTGATGGGAAATATCCTGTCAGGCCAGAAGTCAGAATTTCCCAAGAAGACTTTTATCATTCCGGTGACCTTGAAGATCCTCGGTCAAACTGTCAAGACTGAGGCCTTTGTGGACAGTGGGGCCGACGGGGTTTTTATGGACCGCCAATTCGCCCTGAAACACTCTGTTCCCTTAGTACCCTTGGCATCGGAAATTGAGATTTGTGGGTTAAACGGGGAACCATTATCCCAAGGTAAAATTACCTCTTGCACTAGCCAGATTTCTTTGTTTATTGGAGCCACACACTCTGAAAAATTGTCCTTTTATGTGACTGTCTGTACTTTTGCCCCATTGGTGTTGGGGTTACCCTGGTTAAGGGCCCACAATCCTCAATTTGACTGGGTCTCTGGGGAGATTCTTAGTTGGGGTACTGATTGTTTCAGGAGTTGCTTGAGCCTTCCAGTCAGGCTCTCGCAGCTAAGTTTGCCAGGATTGCCAGGGTGTTATGCAGATTTTGCGGACGTGTTCTCCAAAAAAGTTGCAGAGGTACTACCTCCCCATCGCCCCTATGACTGTGCCATTGATTTGTTGCCAAATGCTAAGCTTCCCAAGAGCAGGTTGTACTCCCTGTCACGTCCTGAGACTCAGGCTATGGCAGAGTACATTCAGGAGAACTTGGCTAAGGGATTTATCAGACCTTCACAGTCTCCAGTTGGGTCGGGGTTCTTCTTCGTGGGTAAAAAGGACGGTTCGTTGCGACCCTGCATCGACTTCAGGGAATTGAACCGTATCACGATTAAAAACTCATACCCACTGCCTCTCATTTCGGTCTTGTTTGACCAGCTTCGTACTTCCACCATTTTTTCTAAGATTGACCTACGCGGTGCGTACAATCTAATCCGAATAAGAGAGGGGGATAAATGGAAGACTGCCTTTAATACCCACTCAGGGCATTATGAATATTTGGTGATGCCTTTTGGGCTCTGTAATGCCCCGGCAGTCTTCCAGGATTTCATGAATGATGTGCTCAGGGAATATTTGGATAGATTCTTAGTTGTATACTTAGATGACATCCTAATCTTCTCCCATTCCCTGGAGGAACATCGGAAGCATGTACGCTTAGTCCTCCAGAAACTCAGAGACCACCGGCTTGGGGCGAAGCTGGAGAAGTGCGAATTTGAAGTTCAGCAAATCGCATTTCTAGGATATATTATCTCCCCAGAAGGTTTCCAAATGGAGGGTTCCAAGGTACAGGCAGTACTGGATTGGGTGCAGCCCACTAGTTTGAAGGCGCTTCAGCGTTTCCTGGGCTTTGCGAATTTTTATAGACGATTTATCGCTGGATTTTCGTCTATAGTGGCGCCCTTGGTGGCACTCACTAAGAAAGGGGCGGATGTTGCTCACTGGTCTTGTGAGGCTAAAGCGGCTTTTGCCCGTCTCAAAAGGGCATTTGTTTCGGCCAAGGTGCTGCGACACCCAGATCCAGAGCGTCCTTTTGTGGTGGAGGTGGATGCCTCTGAGATGGGTATTGGGGCAGTGCTTTCTCAGATGGGAGTGTCTGATAATCGCCTTCATCCCTGTGCTTACTTTTCCCGTAAATTTTCACCTGCCGAGATGAATTATGACGTGGGTAACCGGGAATTGTTGGCTATTAAGGATGCACTCGAGGAGTGGAGACACTGGCTTGAGGGGGCTAAGTTTGTGGTCTCAATTCTCACTGACCATAAGAATCTGGCATATTTAGAGTCAGCGAAGCGTCTCAATGCCAGGCAGGCACGATGGGCTTTGTTTTTTGCTCGCTTTAATTTTTGGATAACATATCGCCCTGGGTCAAAAAACATCAAGGCTGATGCGCTCTCGCGGAGTTTTGCTCCAATCCAGGAGACCACTGAGGAGCCGTTGCCCATTGTTTCCCCATCATGTATTAAAGTGGGCATTACCCAGGACCTCTTATCATTAGTCCTTAGAGCACAGGAGCAGGCTCCTCCAGACCTTCCGGTAGGTCTTTTGTTTGTGCCTCCTAGGTTAAGACAGCGAGTGTTCCTGGAATTCCATGCCAAGAAGTCGGCAGGTCACCCGGGTATTGCCAGAACTCGGGAGTTGCTATCTAGGGCGGTGTGGTGGCCCTCGGTGGCTAAGGATGTGGATCAGTGGGTTCGGGCATGTGACATCTGTGCCCGAAATAAGACTCCTAGAGGGGTTCCTGTTGGCCCATTACATCCACTCTCTATCCCATCTAAGCCATGGACCCACATTTCAATGGATTTTGTGGTGGACTTGCCCAAATCCTCGGGGATGACAGCCATCTGGGTTGTCGTTGACAGGTTTTCGAAGATGGCGCACTTCGTTCCACTGGTTGGGCTGCCATCAGCCAGACGCCTGTCTGAATTATTTATGCTGCATGTTGTGCGTCTCCACGGGTTGCCACTTGATGTGGTCTCTGACCGCGGATCCCAGTTTGTGGCCAAATTCTGGAGGGCATTTTGTTCCGATCTCCAGATTTCTGTCAGCTTGTCGTCAGGCTACCATCCGCAGTCTAATGGGCAGACTGAAAGGGTGAACCAGTCCTTGGAGCAGTTCCTCAGGTGTTATGTCTCCAAGTGTCCGACTGACTGGGTTGCTCATCTGTCCATGGCGGAGTTTGCCTATAACAACGCGGCTCACTCTGCTACAGGGATCTCTCCCTTCCTTTGTGTGTATGGGCATCATCCTAAGGCCAATTCTTTTGACCCCCTGGACTCCACGCCTGGTGGTTCCTCTGTGGTTTCGGTCCTTAGAGGTATTTGGCGGAAAGTGAAGAAAGCCCTTGTGTCTGTGTCATTAGTGACCAAAAGGGTTTTTGATAAGCGGAAAAGACCCTGCAGCTTCAAATTAGGAGACTTCGTCTGGTTGTCAACCAAGAATTTGAAGTTGAGACAGCCATCTCATAAGTTAGGCCCCCGGTTCATCAGCCCTTATAAGATCACCAGGGTTATCAATCCGGTGGCATTTCAGTTAGATCTGCCCCGTTCTTTGGGTATCAATAAAACATTTCATTGTTCCCTTTTAAAACGGGCGATTAGTAATCCTTCTTCCAGTGGAAGACCTTCCCCTCTTCTGATACGTGGCCAGAGGGAGTTTGTTGTTGAAAGGATTCTTGACTCCAAGGTGGTTCGGGGTCGGCTGTCATTTTTGGTGCACTGGAAGGGGTATGGCCCGGAGGAGCGGTAGTGGGTGCGCAGTTGTGATCTTCATGCCCCCAGACTGATACGCTCTTTCTTCTCGCAGTTCCCCGATAAACCCGGTGGTAGGGGTTCTTTGACCCCTCGTCAGAGGGGGGGTACTGTTAGGGTCTCCTGCCCTGTGCTGCCACGTCGTCATGGCAACCGGGAGACAAGTGCTAGTGGAGTAACCTGAGCGCAGCTGATACTCCGGTTCGGGTCTTTTGCTGTGCAGTGGTTATAGGCTCTGTGCACGGCAGGGGATCCGGTGCTGGTTTTTGTGCTCACAGTCTGTGAGGTCTGAGTGGGGCGTGGACAGCACCTGCTTTATAAGGCCTCTTTTCAGGGTAAGCAGATGCTGCTGAATCTTTGTTGGTTAGTCAGTTCATGAAAGTTAGCCAGTACTGTGTAGCTTTGTATTTGTTTGTTGCTTACTGCAAATAGGCCTGGGGATTTGGTATTACACTCTGCCAATCCAGACCTAGCAGTAAGACTGGAGTCAGTCGTTTAGCTTGCTGGGGTTCTGTTACTACTCTGTGAACTTAGCAAGTTTGCGGCTGTATTCTAAGACTTGCCTGTCTAATCCTGTCTCACTGTGCTAGGTGTCAGGGGTCAGTTTAGTGGCAGTAAGCTAAAACCTGTGCACTGCAAGTGAGAATCAGGATTGTGGAGTCTCTCCTTGTGTCTATCATTCCATCTCTGACCAAGGAGTTTACTGCCATACCCGTTGGTAACCCTTTAGGGTTTTGCTGTTGCCCTTAGCAACAGCATTTCGGGTTCTCTACGTATTAAAACACAACATCTTGCTATTTCCATCTGAGCAGTTCTAATACAAGGGAGATACCCAGTTCCTTAGCCTCTGGGCTTCTCTGTTCACTTTGTGTGTGTTTTGTTACCCTATCACCTTCTGTGTACGTTATGTCATATTCCCCAGTTTGTCTGTGAGTCCATTTGTTTTGCATAACAGTTCAAACACCAGTACATTCCTGCAGACACTGGAGTGCATAACAGTTCTGACACCAGTACTTTCCTGCAGGCACTGGTGTGCATAACAGGTCTGTGCACAGCATAAGGTTCCCCGTTCCTTGCCTATCGGTCAACTTATGCCCTTGAATGTTCCTCTTAGGCCATGGTCTCATATTTCCATGGATTTTGTGGTGGACCTCCCTCTGTCAGCCGGATGCCGAGTCATATGGGTGGTAGTGGACCGTTTTAGCAAAATGGCCCATTTCATTGCTCTTCCACGATTGCCATCTGCCCAGGGATTGGCAGTCTTGTTCCTCCGCCATGTTTTCAGACTCCATGGGTTACCCACTGATATTGTCTCTGATCGGGGTCCACAATTCATTGCACAATTTTGGAAGTCTTTTTGTGCCTCATTAAAGATGAAATTATCTTTAACGTCTGGCTACCATCCCCAATCCAACGGGCAGACTGAGCGAGTTAATCAATCATTAAAACAATATTTGCGTTTGTACTCGGCCAAACTCCAAAATGACTGGTCTGAGTTTCTTCCGTTGGCGGAGTTTGCTTACAACAATGCCTGTCATTCCTCCACCAATGTGTCTCCATTTTTTACAGTTTTTGGTTTTCACCCCAGAGCTAATTCCTTTTTTCAACATTCCTCTGTCTCCTCACTGACCTTGACCTCTCATCTCAAACTCATTTGGAGAAAAGTGCACCTGGCTCTCAAAAATTTTTCTGACAGGCTCCGGCGGCCGTGCACTTTTAAAGTAGGAGATAGGGTATGGTTGTCGACTCGCAACATTAAACTTCGACAAACCTCAGCCAGATTGGGTCCTAAATTTATTGGACCATTTCATATTATCAAAAAAGTCAATCCAGTTGCTTTCCGGTTACGTTTACCAAAAACTTTACGGATCGGAAATACCTTCCATTGCTCCTTGTTAAAACCATATGTTTCGTCCAGTAGATTTCCTCGCAAGATCTCTCAGGGGAAATCACCAATAGATGTACAGGGTCAGCAGGAGTTCTTGGTGGAGAAGGTTCTCGATTCCAAGTTGTCCCGGGGTCGGCTTTATTTTTTGGTACATTGGAGAGGTTATGGTCCAGAAGAAAGGTCTTGGGTCCTGGATGAGGATCTCCATGCCCCGAGGCTCAAAAGGGCATTTTTTCGAGAATTTCCTCAGAAACCTGGCCTTAGGGGTTCCTTGACCCCTCCTCAAGGGGGGGGTACTGTTAGGCGCCGAGGGTCCGCCCGTCAGTGCGGCCTGGCGCCTAGCAAC
Organism: Pseudophryne corroboree; assembly: GCF_028390025.1. Classification (NCBI taxonomy): domain Eukaryota; kingdom Metazoa; phylum Chordata; class Amphibia; order Anura; family Myobatrachidae; genus Pseudophryne; species Pseudophryne corroboree. Next base: position 333,084,997 of record NC_086445.1, read on the forward strand.
TAGGGACGCCACAGGCAGACAGCCGCCGGCTCCCTAGCAACGCTAGACGCCGGGCGCACGGAGCCGCTCAGACCCTAGCAACGGGGACGCCACGCTCGGACCGCGTTCCCCGTTGCTGGGTCTTAATTAATCAGTTCAATTGTATCCTGGCCGTACAGCATGCAGCTGCACGGCATGATTATGTGATTACCCTGTCTGGATCTTGATTGGAGGGCTCCCAAATTTAAGCACTCTCAGGACTTCTCACAGACGCCGGTGATAGCTTCCTGTTTGCTGTGTCAGTTACAGAGAGTTTCCAGTCCTGCTCAATCCGGTTGTTCCTGTCCTCAGTGGTCCTGTACTCGGAAGTTGTCATCTATTCCTGGAGTCCGACCGAGCACCTTTAACATCCTGTGGTGTTCGTGAGTCGCGGCGTAGCCGTGTGTTGCGGCTTGACCGCTTACTGTTTATTATTTAGTTTCATTGTGTTCCGGAGCTTTTGCGGAGTATTCCGCTCCCACAAATCCACTCTGGTATCCAGCGGTGCTGGATAGGAGTAACGGATCAGTGGATCTTTGGTTGTCCTTTTCCCTGGCGGTTTGTCCGCACATACTTTTGGTTTAAGTTAGTTAGCTTGTAGCCCCTGGCCTGGTTGCTTAGTCAGAGGGCCCCTTGTTATCACCCTGTCTCGGATTTCCCTTTGTCTCCCATTAAGACCTGAGGGGGCATCGAAGTTGGGCAGACATAATCCGCCCTTTAAACGCGGCTGCCATGGGCTCAAGCAACCATAGTCTCGCAGGGGATTTCTGATAACACGGGCGAGACAACGGAGTTAGGGCGCCAGGGGTTACTAGGCTTTCCTGCTCCCGTAACCAGCATATCTTTCCAGTACTCAGACCTCTGCCATAAGATCTCCTCTGGTCTGGAGTACGGGAATCATAACATATCATAGGTGGATGTATAGCAGGGCTGGCCAAACCAGTCCTCGAGATCTACCAACATTTCATATTTTCCAGACCACCTAGCTGGTGCACAGGTGTAGTCTTTACTAATTAAGATGTGCTGCATTCAATCCTAACTGTCAATTCTACAGATCTCCAGGAGGCCTGGAAAACATGAACTGTTGGTAGATCTCGAGGACCGGTTTGACCAGCCTTGATATATAGGCTTGAATGGCCTTTTGCTGCTCCTCCATCCTCTGAAGCATATAGAGTGTTGACTTCCACCTCGTTATCACCTCTTGCTTCAGGTGATGGCAGGGCAGGTTCAGGGAATGTTTGCTGGTGCTCCAGGCTTTGGCATGCGGTGGCTGAATGTTGATAGTGGACCACAATTTTTTGGGCCACAGATAGCATCTCCTGCATGTCCCTGTCATTTTTCAAAAAATTCTACACCACCAAATTAATTTTATGTGCAAAACATGGGACATTCTGAAATTTGCAAAGATGTAATGCACACACAATATTGCGGGCGTTGTCCGATATCACAAATCCCCGGGAGATTCTAATTGGGGTAAGCCATTTTGCGAGGATGTTCCTCAGTTTCCGTAAGAGGTTATCAGCGGTGTGCATCTTATGGAATGCGGTGATACATAATGTAGCCTGCCTAGGAATGATTTGGCATTTGCGAGATTCTGCTACTGGTACCGCTGCTGTTGTTGCTGTGGGAGGCAATACATCCACCCAGTGGGCGGTCACAGTCATATAGTCCTTAATCTGCCCTGTTCCATTTGTCCATCTGTCCGTGGTTAAGTGGACAGTGGGTACAAATAAATTTTTTAAGGACACTGAGGACACATTTTCTGACGTCTCTGTACATTCTTGGTACCGCCTGCCTAGTGAAGTGGAACCTAGATGGGATTTAGTACCGGGGGGACACTACCTCCATCAATTATCTAAGTCCCACTGAACTAATGTCGGATACCGGACGAACGTCAAACACCAACATAGCTGTCAAGGCCTCAGTTATCCGCTTTGCAACAGGATGACTGCTGTCATATTGTTATGCACACCAGTGCCAGCAGGAATGTACTGGTGTCTGAACGGTGAGGGATGCAAAACAAATGAACTCACAGACAGAATGGGGTATATGACATTACATACACAGAAGGTGATAGGGTAACAAAATAAACACAAAGTGCACAGAGAATCCCAAAGGCTAAGAAACTGGGTGTCTCCCTAATATTAGGAATGCTCAGATGGAAAGAAGCAAGATGTAGTGATTTAATACGTAGAGAACCCGAAATGCTATTGCTAAGGGCAACAGCAAAACCCTAAAGGGTTACCAACAGGTGTGGCAGTAAACTCCTTGGTCAGAGAAGGAATAATAGACACAAGGAGAGTCTCCACAATCCTAGTCCTCACTTGCAGTGCACTGGTTCAGCTTACTGCCACTAAACTGACACCTGAACACCTTGCACAGTGAGAAAGGATTTTGGCAGGCAAGTCTGAGAATACAGCCGCAAACTTGCTAGGTTCACAGAGTAGCAAAAGAACCCCAGCAGGTTAAACGACTGACTCCAGTCTTACTGCTAGGTCTGGATTGGCAGAGTGTAATACCAAATCCCAAGGCCTATTTGCAGTAAGCAACAAACAAATACAAAGTTTACACAGTAATAGCTAGCTTTCAGGAACTGACTAACCAACAAAGATTCAGCAGCATCTGCCTAACCTGAGAAGAGGGTTTATATAGCAGGTGCTGTCCACGCCCCACTCAGACCTCACAGACTGTGAGCACACAAACCAGCACCGGATCCCCTGCCGTGCACAGAGCCTGTAACCACTGCACAGCAAAAGACCCGAACCGGAGTATCAGCTACGCTCAGGTTACTCCGCTAGCACTTGTCTCCCGGTTGCCATGACGACGTGGCAGCACAGAGCAGGAGACCCTAACAGTACCCCCCCTCTGACGAGGGGTCAATGAACCCCTACAACCGGGTTTATCGGGGAACTGCGAGAAGAAAGAGCGTAACAGTCTGGGGGCATTAAGATCACAACTGCGCACCCACGACCGCTCCTCCGGGCCATATCCCTTCCAGTGCACCAAAAATGACAGCCGACCCCGAACCATCTTGGAGTCAAGAATCCTTTCAACAACAGACTCCCTCTGGCCACGTATCAGAAGAGGGGAAGGTCTTCCACTGGAAGAAGGATTACTAATCGCCCGTTTTAAAAGGGAACAATGAAATGTTTTATTGATACCCAAAGAACGGGGTAGATCTAACTGAAATGCCACCGGATTGATAACCCTAGTGATCTTATAAGGACCGATGAACCGGGGGCCTAACTTATGAGATGGCTGTCTCAACTTCAAATTCTTGGTAGACAACCAGACGAAGTCCCCTAATTTGAAGCTGCAGGGTCTTTTCCGCTTTTTAAAAACCCTTTTGGTCACTAATGACACAGACGCAAGGGCTTTCTTCACTTTCCTCCAAATACCTCTAAGGACCGAAACCACAGAGGAACCACCAGGCGTGGAGTCCAGGGGGGTCAAAAGAATTGGCCTTAGGATGATGCCCATACACACAAAGGAAGGGAGAGATCCCTGTAGCAGAGTGAGCCGCGTTGTTATAGGCAAACTCCGCCATGGACAGATGAGCAACCCTGTCAGTCTGACACTTGGAGACATAACACCTGAGGAACTTCTCCAAGGACTGGTTCACCCTTTCAGTCTACCCATTAGACTGCGGATGGTAGCCTGACGACAAGCTGACAGAAATCTGGAGATCGGAACAAAATGCCCTCCAGAATTTGGCCACAAACTGGGATCCGCGGTCAGAGACCACATCAAGTGGCAACCCGTGGAGGCGCACAACATGCAGCATAAATAATTCAGACAGGCGTCTGGCCGATGGCAGCCCAACCAATGGAACGAAGTGCGCCATCTTCGAAAACCTGTCAACGACAACCCAGATGGCTGTCATCCCCGAGGATTTGGGCAAGTCCACCACAAAATCCATTGAAATGTGGGTCCATGGCTTAGATGGAATAGAGAGTGGATGTAATGGGCCAACAGGAACCCCTCTAGGAGTCTTATTTCGGGCACAGATGTCACATGCCCGAACCCACTGATCCACATCCCTAGCCACCGAAGGCCACCACACCGCCCTAGATAGCAACTCCCGAGTTCTGGCAATACCCGGGTGACCTGCCGACTTCTTGGCATGGAATTCCCGGAACACTCGCTGTCTTAACCTAGGAGGCACAAACAAAAGACCTACCGGAAGGTCTGGAGGAGCCTGCTCCTGTGCTCTAAGGACTAATGACAAGAGGTCCTGGGTAATGCCCACTTTAATACATGATGGGGACACAATGGGCAATGGCTCCTCGGTGGTCTCCTGGATTGGAGCAAAACTCAGCGAGAGCGCATCAGCCTTGATGTTTTTTGACCCAGGGCGATATGTTATCAAAAAATTAAAGCGAGCAAAAAACAAAGCCCATCGTGCCTGCCTGGCATTGAGGCGCTTCGCTGACTCTAAATATGCCAAATTCTTATGGTCGGTGAGAATTGAGACGACAAACTTAGCCCCCTCAAGCCAGTGTCTCCACTCCTCGAGTGCATCCTTAATAGCCAACAATTCGCGGTTACCCACGTCATAATTCATCTCGGCAGGCGAAAATTTACGGGAAAAGTAAGCACAGGGATAAAGGCGATTATCAGACACCCCCATCTGAGAGAGCACTGCCCCAATACCCATCTCAGAGGCATCCACCTCCACCACAAAAGGACGCTCTGGATCTGGGTGTCGCAGCACCTTGGCCGAGACAAATGCCCTTTTGAGACGGGCAAAAGCCGCTTTGGCCTCACAAGACCAGTGAGCAACATCCGCCCCTTTCTTAGTGAGTGCCACCAAGGGCGCCACTATAGACGAAAATCCAGCGATAAATCGTCTATAAAAATTCGCAAAGCCCGGAAAACGCTGAAGCGCCTTCAAACTAGTGGGCTGCACCCAATCCAGGACTGCCTGTACCTTGGAACCCTCCATTTGGAAACCTTCTGGGGAGATAATATATCCTAGAAATGCAATTTGCTGAACTTCAAATTTGCACTTCTCCAGCTTCGCCCCAAGCCGGTGGTCTCTGAGTTTCTGGAGGACTAAGCGTACATGCTTCCGATGTTCCTCCAGGGAATGGGAGAAGATTAGGATGTCATCTAAGTATACAACTAAGAATCTATCCAAATATTCCCTGAGCACATCGTTCATGAAGTCCTGGAAGACTGCCGGGGCATTACAGAGCCCAAAAGGCATCACCAAATATTCATAATGCCCTGAGTGGGTATTAAAGGCAGTCTTCCATTCATCCCCCTCTCTTATTCGGATTAGATTGTACGCACCGCGTAGGTCAATCTTAGAAAAAATGGTGGCAGTACGAAGCTGGTCAAACAAGACCGAAATGAGAGGCAGTGGGTATGAGTTTTTAATCGTGATATGGTTCAATTCCCTGAAGTCGATGCAGGGTCGCAACGAACCGTCCTTTTTACCCACGAAGAAGAACCCCGACCCAACTGGAGACTGTGAAGGTCTGATAAATCCCTTAGCAAAGTTCTCCTGAATGTACTCTGCCATAGCCTGAGTCTCAGGATGTGACAGGGAGTACAACCTGCTCTTGGGAAGCTTAGCATTCGGCAACAAATAAATGGCACAGTCATAGGGGCAATGGGGAGGTAGTACCTCTGCAACTCTTTTGGAGAACACGTCCGCAAAATCTGCATAACATCCTGGCAATCCTGGCAAACTTAGCTGCGAAAGCCTGACTGGAAGGCTCAAGCAACTCCTGAAACAATCAGTACCCCAACTAAGAATCTCCCCAGAGACCCAGTCAAATTGAGGATTGTGGGCCCTTAACCAGGGTAACCCCAACACCAATGGGGCAAAAGTACAGACAGTCACATAAAAGGACAATTTTTCAGAGTGTGTGGCTCCAATAGACAAAGAAATCTGGCTAGTGCATGAGGTAATTTTACCCTGGGATAATGGTTCCCCGTTTAACCCACAAATCTCAATTTCCGATGCCAAGGGTACTAAGGGAACAGAGTGTTTCAGGGCGAATTGGCGGTCCATAAAAACCCCGTCGGCCCCACTGTCCACAAAGGCCTCAGTCTTGACAGTTTGACCGAGGATCTTCAAGGTCACCGGAATGATAAAAGTCTTCTTGGGAAATTCTGACTTCTGGCCTGACAGGATATTTCCCATCACCCTCAGGCCCTGAAGTTTTCCGGCTTTTCTGGGCATGATACTACCACATGACCTTTATTCCCACAAAACAAACATAACCCCTGCTGTCTCCTCTGCATCTTCTCATGCGAGGAGAGGCGGGTAGCCCCAATCTGCATAGGCTCCTCGGATTCCTCAGAGTCTGAGGTTCCCTTGGGAAAGAAGGAAACCTCGGTCTTCCTTTCAAGCCTGCGCTCTCTCAGCCGTCTATCCACCCGAATGGATAACTGCATGAGCTGATCCAAGCTATCAGGCAAGGGAAATTGTACCAGTTGGTCTTTTAACTGGTTAGAAAGACCTCTTCGGTACTGGTGTCTCAGGGCTGGGTCATTCCACTGGGTATCATGGGCCAACCTCCGAAACTCCGTACAATAAACCTCAACTGGCCTTCGCCCTTGCTTAAGGATCGAAATCTGAGCCTCGGCTGAGGCCGTCTTGTCAGGGTCATCATACAACATGCCCAGTGCCGTAAAAAAAGCATCAACACTTTTAAGCGACGGACAGTCAGGCTGCAACCCATATGCCCAGACCTGTGGGTCTCCTTGTAGCAAGGAAATCACTATGCCCACCCGCTGAATCTCCGACCCAGAAGACTGAGGCCTAAGCTGGAAATATAGCTTGCAGCTCTCCTTGAAACAAAAGAACTGCGAGCGATCTCCAGAAAAACGATCCGGGAGATTTACTTTTGGCTCCTTAAACCCTGAAGGTACTGCTGCTGCGGGAGCTCCGCCAGCGGCCTGCGAGGTGTGCATTTTAATGGACAAATCATTAAATTGTCGAGTCAGGACCTGCACCTGATCGACCACCTGTTGCAAAGTATTTTGAGGGGTATGCTCCATATTCCCACAAAATTTCAACAGGAGTATTGGGCTGCTGAATATGTTATGCACACCAGTGCCAGCAGGAATGTACTGGTGTCTGAACGGTGAGGGATGCAAAACAAATGAACTCACAGACAGACTGGGGAATATGACATTACATACACAGAAGGTGATAGGGTAACAAAATAAACACAAAGTGAACAGAGAAGCCCAAAGGCTAAGAAACTGGGTGTCTCCCTAATATTAGGAATGCTCAGATGGAAAGAAGCAAGTTGTAGTGATTTAATACGTAGAGAACCCGAAATGCTGTTGCTAAGGGCAACAGCAAAACCCTAAAGGGTTACCAACGGGTGTGGCAGTAAACTCCTTGGTCAGAGATGGAATAATAGACACAAGGAGAGTCTCCACAATCCTAGTCCTCACTTGCAGTGCACTGGTTCACCTTACTGCCACTAAACTGACACCTGAACACCTTGCACAGTGAGAAAGGATTTTGGCAGGCAAGTCTGAGAATACAGCCGCAAACTTGCTAGGTTCACAGAGTAGCAAAAGAACCCCAGCAGGTTAAACAACTGACTCCAGTCTTACTGCTAGGTCTGGATTGGCAGAGTGTAATACCAAATCCCAAGGCCTATTTGCAGTAAGCAACAAACAAATACAAAGTTTACACAGTACTAGCTAGCTTTCAGGAACTGACTAACCAACAAAGATTCAGCAGCATCTGCCTAACCTGAGAAGAGGGTTTATATAGCAGGTGCTGTCCACGCCCCACTCAGACCTCACAGACTGTGAGCACAAAAACCAGCACCGGATCCCCTGCCGTGCACAGAGCCTGTAACCACTGCACAGCAAAAGACCCGAACCGGAGTATCAGCTACGCTCAGGTTACTCCGCTAGCACTTGTCTCCCGGTTGCCATGACGACGTGGCAGCACAGAGCAGGAGACCCTAACACATATTTTATCTTCCTCATAAAGGACTGTTGGACAGTCAATTGCTTACTGGAAGTTGTACAATTGGTCTTCCGACTTCGCCCTCTTGGATGATGATCGACTCCCAGCAGCAAAAACATCAGCGGCGGCAGCAACAGCAGCAGCAGTAGGCTTACCACTCAAGGATCCTCTGGAGGAATCCTGGTTAGGAGAGGACTCCTCAGTCTTGCCAGTGACATGGCCTGCAGGACTACTGACATTCCTGACTGAGGAGGAAGTTGATGTTGAGAGAGTTGGTGGTGTGGCTTGCAGGAGCTTAAGTACAAGAGGAAGAAGGGATTTAGGTGTCAGTGGACTGTTTACATTCTTACCCAAAGTTTCACAACTTGACACTGACATCTGATGAATGCACAGCAGGTGACGTATAAGGGAGGATGTTCCTAGGTGATAAATGTCCTTACCCCTACTTATTATAGATTGACAGAGGCAACACACGGCTTGACACCTGTTGTTCGAATTTGTGGAGAAATAATTCAACACCAAAGAGGTTGCTTTTTTGGTATTTTCCCCTGGCATCACGATGTTCTTATTCATCCCTTGGACAACAAATGTCTCGTCCGGTGCCTTATTTAAACAAACCACATCACCATCAGAATCCTCATCGTCAACTTCCTCCTCAGTGCCAGCAACACCCATATCCTCATCCTGGAAACTGGACTGTGGGTTCTACTTCCAGCACTTGCAGAGGGGGTGCAAATGGTGGAAGGAGCCACCTCTTCCCATCCAGTGTTGGGAAGGTCAGGTATCGCAACCGCCAACACACTTGAACTCTCCCTGGGGATTTGTGATACCATCTTAGAATGCACAGTGGTAGTGTCTTGTGCTGGAATTATATGACAGTACCACTGGAAATATACAGCAGTATCACTGGACATATACGGCAGTATCACTGGATTTATACAGTAGTACCGCTGGACATATACGGCAGTATCACTGGACATATACGGCAGTACCACTGGATATATACAGCAGCACAGGGACACCACCACTGGACTGATGCAGTATAACAAAGCACCACTGCAATGGACTGGACTTATACAGCAGCACTGGACATATGGCAGCAGAGGACACCACCACTGTGACTTGACTGATGCAGCACAAGACACTACCACTGTACTGATGCAGTACAACACAGCACCACTGCAATGGACTGGACTTATACAGCAGCACTGGACATATGGCAGCAGAGGACACCACCACTGTGACTTGACTGATGCAGCACCAGACACTACCACTGTACTGATGCAGTACAACACAGCACCACTGAAATGGAC